>NW_026294447.1:23161831-23321831 GCF_007827085.1 Peromyscus californicus insignis | reverse complement strand
CTCTCCCTACCTCATTTCTCTGTCCTGTGTAATAGCCAGCATCTCTCTAAACTCTACCAAATTTCTCCTGTCAGGAAGGAAGCGAGGCTAGACTGTCACAGAGAGTGGAATGTTCAGCTCTATTATCCTCAGCTCGCCAAGTCCCCATAAGATGATCACATCCACTCCCAGACACCATCTGATTAAAGTCTTAACAGGCTACACATCTTCAACATCTATCAATTAGCAGAGGCATAACCAGGAAAAGGGGAAGGCAAAATTCAGTTTAGGTAATAGCTCTTCCCGAAAAAGGCTTGCCCAACTTTTACTGAAAATGAGGTACTTTCTGCAGCTATTAAATTATCCTCTCCTCCTGTATTACTCGGCCATGGACTATATCATCTTACACTACCTATTTCTTCCACTTGGTATTGTGACAGAGAGCACATCGGGATTCACGATGATCAGCTCCTACCCTCTGGGAGGGGGGGATTACATTGAAATAATCCCTTTAATGTGCGCCTTGCCTCTAAGCACTTCACACAGCAATAAATGGGTAAACTGACTTTGTGCAATTAAGAAATTAAATGAAACTAATAAAATGTGTGTTTTAATATTTCTTGATGGTTATTTTGTTTGGGGATTAGTGGATATGAGGAAACCATTCACTCCACATGGAGTCCAATCACAGCACTTGACTCTGCCCACATTCCTGTAATCTTTCTGTGGACCTTCAGACACATGCCACAGATTGCGAAAAGATGAAAACCCCAGTGAAAATATTTTTAGAGTGCTGGTTATTAAATATTCCTATAAACCTACAGAGAAGGAGCCAAGGTTTATACAACTTGCTTTGCCTAGAGATGTTTCCTTCCCAGGAAGATGTGTTCTGAAATATTGAGCAAGGTTAAGCCATAGCTTGCCACATTGCATCCAGGAAGCTGTGTCCTGACATACAGAGCAAGGTTAGGCCACAGCATTCCATATTATAGACAGCAGCAAGGATGGCCTTTGATGCCCTTGTGGAGGCCTGCGCTGCAAACCCAATATTGGTGCTGGAGAAGTGGCTCAGCAATTAAGGGCGCAGGCTGTTCTTGGAGAAGGCTTGAGTTCAAGACCCAGCCCCTCCACAGGGCAACTCACAACGACTTATGACTCCACTTCTGATGGGGGATCTGATGTTCTCTTCTGGCATCCATGGTTATTGCACTCATGTGCACAAATCAATACTCTCACATAAACATACAATGAAAAATAAAGTGAAATCCCAAACAGTAAAACCTAAAATTGATGGAGAAGTTGGCACTGAGGACCTGACGCCGCCATTCCAGGTATCTACTGTAGTTGAGGCCATAGGTACTGTGGGAGATCCAGGCTATTTGGAGTTACAACCTGAATGTGAAATCAGAAGGTTCCCCTGCTCAGCTGTGTGGCCTTGGGCACTTCCTGGAACCTCCTAGGACTCCAGTCTTCTGTTGCAAAGCTGGTAGCTAGCTGCTCTGAGGGACAATGGGGCACCTCTCACAGTGCATTCCATGTGGCGGGCACCCCTGCAATGCTGGTTCTTGGGAATGATGCGGGGCCTTAGCCTTTAGAGCATGGAGACACGTTGTGGCTTACTTGCCTCACATCTCTATTTTGAAAATCCAGGGAAGCCATGCAGGGGGATCACCATGTAAGAAAAACAAAACCCTCTAATGCCTACTCTTGAGGTAGCGAGGTGTCTTAGTAGGTAAAGGTACTTGCTGCCCAGCCTGACAATCTGAGTTTGAGTCCCAGAAATCACATAGTGGAAGAAAAGAACTGATCTCTGCGAGTTGTTTTCTGACCTTTACATATATGTCATGGCATGGGACCGCAGACAGAAAGACATGTGCATGCACGTGTGTGTGTGTGTGTATGTGTGTGTGTGTGTGTGTGTGTGTGTGTGTGTGTGTGTGTGTGTGCGCTCATGCGCACACACAGAGTAAATGTAGTAGAAAAAAATGCCTACCCTTGTTACTATTTGGTAGATAAGAACAAATGAACATCAGAATACATATTCCTATATAGCTTGGGTTTGGGTTGTCACATGGGACATCATTTCAATCAGCCTGGGGTACAACAGTGGTGATATGTCTTGTGAGACATAACTAAGTAGTAGAATAATAGTATTATTAGCTATCTACTATGTGAATGTATCCCCCAACCCACACACATGATCTTACTATACAGCCTTTGGCTATCCTGGAACTCACACGTGTCAATCAGGCTAGTCTAGAAATCGTGGTGACATTCTGCCTCCAAAGTGCTAGGATTTACTGGTGTGAGTTACTGTGTCCACCACTTTATCTCATAAAATCTTCCAAACTGCTCTACTGGCCCCCACTTCAGAGAAGAAGAACCTGAATAGCGGAAAAGGCTAGCGGTCGCACAGAATTTGGCCGCGTCTGTTTCTGTGGATTCTCACTTCCTGAGTAGCATCTGTAGCCCAACAGTCTGAGCAAGGAACTCTGAAACCTTCTGTCCTTCATCCCCGCTAGGTGCAGAAGAGCACACTGAGTTCTCAGGAAGGAAGGGGGCTAAGGGCAGCCGGCCCGCCAGTCTCCTGGGACTCAGGATATGTTGTGGTTGGACCCTTGGACCTAAGGAAGGTGCAGAAGGAGGCTGTCTACACCGAAACAGACATGGGGATAGACAGGGGTCACTTATGGTTCACCCCCAGTCTTCAACAGTGTTACCATCCCAATCATCACATCTTATCTTGCTGGTCTAACACAGATGTTTGTTGAATAAAAAGGGTAGAGAGTTGGATCTAAAACATAATCATTTTGATTTATGATTAAGTTGATCAAGCTTAAATTGTTTTTTCTCCAAGTGTTATTTCTGGCATTATGACTGTAGCACATTAGTCTGTAAAATGTGTTACAATATAGCATCATAAAGTTATCTTTCCCAGTAAACCCTTGCCAGATACATTATCTGAATCAAGACACACTCTACAAACATTATTAACAATCCTCTCAGATCACTAAGAACGGAAGCTTGGGGCAGTTTCATCCGGTATGACTTCCTGGTTGGAACCCCAGTCCTTCATTGGGATCTTCACAAAGGAAAAGAGTCGTCTTTTACCTTAGAGGTGTATTCTGATGGGCTCAAATGACACGTTAGGCAAATTTAAGAACCTCTTCATTTTAGAGTAAGTTCAACCACCATATATGGTGGTTTTACTTCTCCAACTCGGGAAACAGACCCGGAGTCTGAATGGTTTTCTAAGCTCGAGAAGGAGAAAGGCATGGCGGTTTCCACCTTCAATCACCAGGTCTAACTTCACCCCAACTGAGTGACTCCATTTTGTTGTCTTTGTTGTTCTGTTATTGATGGTTTTGAGACAGAAGCTTCCTAGTTCAGACTGGTACTGAACTCATGATTCTCCTGCCTCAGCCTATGTAGTAGTATTCACATTACAGGCATGTGTCACCATGCCTGGGGTGAGCAATGCCAAAAGGAAACTAGCTCCCTGGCATTGCTTAGAATATGTAAACAACAACAATAACAACAAAAAGGGAAAGGGTGTTGACAGCAGCAGATAGATGATGGGCAAGGAACAATCATACCTAGAGATCTCGTTTTGTTCCAACTCTTTCTGCCTGGCTATCCCTACTCAACGTTCCAGGATTAAACAACAGCCCACAGTCAAACCAAACTACACAGCTTTCCCTCCACTGTATTTTATGATCCATTAGCTTGCTTGTAATTTTCACACCAGACACAACTGATCTTGTCACTGAAGTTTTGTGGGAAAATGTAAATCTATTTATACAATGGTTTGAGTTGACTTTTCCATGTGGGACCATGTGCCTTGCTGATAGCTAGGATGGGGGGTTCCTTGGTCTTTTCAAACATCAAGCGAGCCTGTGGATAGCCATGGTTTGATCCTCTGGAGTGAGCAATGCACTTTTTCACTCTAGCAATGTCCTGACAGGGCTCCTCATGGGTCCAGGGCTCCTCTGATTGAGTAGGTTTGGTACATGTAAGGGACCAGCAGTGACTGTAAATAACCTCCACTAGAGGATTCTACTTTAAGGTAAGATCACAAAGCCCACTTTTCAGGTACTTCTTTCTTGAAATGACGTTCATCTTATAAATAATCCAGGGATGATTTTTATTATATTAAAAAAAACCATTTTTTTCAAGGCCTACCATTTAAGGCAGAAATGCCATAACCCTTTTGGAAGACACTTAAATTTCTCGAGGGCCTTGGAGTACTGATGACTGGTGGCTCCCAATTGGGTCCTTTTCCAGCTGGGTCCACTCCACAGGGGATGCCAATGATGTCTGAAAGTCACTCCTGAGAGAGAATGTGTTGGTGGTAGGTGACTTAGAAACTGACTCCTAGGTTAAGCTATCAGCTCTACCAAGAGACTTCGACATCTTGCTTAGAAAATCCTGACCCAGGATAAGGTAGAAATTCTATCTCACCATAACAGGTTAGGATTTGCAGTTTTTTTGGGGGGGTCACATTTGTGTTATTGAAGGATAATAAAGTGATAAGGGAATAAAATATAATAAGATATGATAGCTTGATTAGCATAGGTTTTCTTTGGATTTACTGGTATCTTAATGCCATCTTCATAACTTCCTACATATTGCAGAACTCTACTGAATATTTATGAACTGTTTTGACAGAAAGTTGATGCTCTTTACTGCTCTGTCTCATTCTATGTATTTGCTGACTTATCTGAAGAAAAAAAACGCATGAAAGCCTTGGGTCTGTTACAGAAATACGTGTATAAATTAGTAGAACAAGAAGAAAGGAAGGTTCTGTATCAGAACGATGAGGTGGAATGAAAAACCTTTCAGGGCCATCAAATAGGAAAATGAACCCACTCTGTTCAGAGATATGTTGCCAGAGTTTTCCCTCAGAAGAATGTGAGCTGAAAGATACCACATCGTGTGTTTATTTTATCTCTAGAAATAAACATTTCGGTTCCTGTGGGAATCGGCGAGGCCAACTACATTTTATTTTTGTTTTTTATTCACTTTTCTATAACCCCTGGAGTGCCTGACTTGAGATTGCAACAGCGGCATGCAAAGCCTTTCTGTACAACCCTTTCTGAACCTGATAAGAAGGGCCAGGGGCATGCCAAGGTGAACAAGGGTCCCCTAGATTGGCACAGACATGGAATGAGAGAATCCATGGCAAGTTTCACACATGCATTCTGACTTGGCACAGTGGCTCTGGACAGTAGTCCTTCCACGCCTTGTCTCTCACTCCTGATGGGCTAACTTATCAGTCCATAATTAACATGGATTGATAAATATTCAGAAAAGCTTCATGAGGAATTCTGTAGAGTCCAGATTCCATCTGAAAATGCTTATATCCTTACAGAAATGGTCTCAGTATAAAATAGAAGGCAGCGTCTTTGAGGTCCTTCCATTTTTTTTTTTTTCACCCAGTAAATGGCATGCAGCATCGGAAGTCCTCGTCATCATGGTTCACATGTACTGATATCACATCGCATTTTGGAAGCAGTGGCTTAGGACAGTTTGGGTATGTCAACATTCTTTTCCCTTCACTAAGAGGCACCAGCTAAAAGCAGAGGGCAGAGAGTTCCTGTCCCAGTGGCCACTCCATCAGGAGGAGCCCAGAGACTGGTGACTAGATCAGGAGAGTTTAAAACCTGTTTTACAAGATTCCCAGAGTTCTGAAGTTTTAGCATCTGTCTGCAGGGCAGGAAAGGCCAACTTCTCAGTATTTATCCCTGGGAGGGAAGGGCTACCAGGGGAGGTTACATCACAGAGAAAAGTGAAATGTTGCCAAGAAGGAAGCATTAGCAACACTGTAGCTGAAGTCAATCCCTCTCTTCTGAAGATCAAACCGGGTAGTGAGACGACACTTTGAAAGCGTCTTCATCACCTTGGTGGTAAGGAGACCAATCAACATAAAATACTTGATATTGGCATAGTTAATCCATTCTCCTCAAGTTTTACACGCTCCACTATTTGCCATTTAAATCAGGATTCACTTTGCAAAGCCAGACTTCCTATCGGTGCCTCTTGATTTTCGTTTAACTTTTTTTTTAAATTATTATTCTCAGAGTTAAATTTTTCCCTCCTCCTCCCCTTTTTGAACATGTGAACAACAATAACAATGGCAAAAAAATTTTAGTAAGATTAAAATTTAGCGGTGTTTTCATTTCAGAGAACGGTAACTGGATTAGGGGAACTATAATAATTCTGGGCTTGAGTTTTCTATATATTTTAAGAATTCATACAGAGTGATTTTTATTTTATTCTAGTCACAGTAAAACAGCATGGCTTATATGACTAAAACCTTGGATATGGTTAATGCACACAGATAATAATCACATAAACCATAATAAATAATAAAACGCACACAAACAATCTAATTAATCATTCTTGAGTTTTAAAGGGACACACTGTGAAGGATTGCCAATGGCATTCCTTGCTAAGAGCTCAGGAAAAAAAAAACTTGAGACTAAAACATAAACAACAGAAATCTCACCAGAAAAGTTGGACAGAGTAATTTATCCTCACATCTAGAGAAAGGAACCCCAAAGATGGTTCCTCCTCAGCTGACATCTTGGTTTTCCAGACTGGATCACTATGCACATGTCACAGGCTCTATGTTTAAAACAACTGAGTGCTCATCCCTTCCATGCCTTTCTGAAGAGTTTTCAGAATTTCTCTTTCCAGAAAATGCTAAGCAGACTTAAGTACTTTAGTCAATGGAGAAAGTGAATGGCTAGGGCCACATCAAGAAAACTGAGGATTACTCCAAAGAAAAGAACAAGGAAAAATAAAGTCCTCTGAACTGTGAACAGTTACTGGCCCTTCTAGAAATTCTTTGTTGATGCATTTAGGCAAATCCTGGGAAGCTCCTGGACACTGTGTGGGAACCATGGCCTTGTCGCATCATTTCTATGACTATATTTCGGTAGTTGTAACTCTGTGACTATGGAGGCTATTTTTTCTGAAGTGAGCCAAGTACTCTGAGCATCTCTAGGTGCTGTTTTAAAGGAACAAACCAAACCCCACATGTTTTAACAACAGGCTGTAAGTTAGTCTTGTTCCAATATGGAACCTAAATAAACAGGTAAGTGAAGAACATGAGTCTTTCCAGAAAGCCAGGAGTGGTGTGAGTTAAGGTATCTGGGGGGCAGTGTGGTGCATGTGAGGGACAGCATGTCCTTCTGGAGAACTCAATGTGCTATCTTACTAGAGAAGCATGCTACTTACACATGATTAAAACTGGCATTTTATCTTGGAGTTTCATCTCATAGTCACTTATGCCATTTAGTCTTGAATTTTTACAAGAGCCATGCTGGCTGATATGATAGCCGGACACATGGAACATGGCTGCTTCTGAACTATAATGAATGGATGAGTGTAAAATTAACACCAGGTCCTAAATACTTAAAATAAGGCCAAAAAAGTATGTGTGTGTGTTGGGGGGAGGGTAAATATGAAGCTAATTTGGTTTTTAAAAAGTGGCTACTAGAACATTTTCAATTACACATGCAGTTTGCAATGCTTCTATTGGACAGCGCTGACCTGGAACACAGATCCTCGGACTGAAGAAAGAAGGACCGGACTACCTTCAAAATGACAGGAAAGACAGAAGCAGTGTAAGAATAAAACAGAACAGAAACAGGAGTGCTGTCTGAATCAAAGAACCAAACTTGTGGATTTAGTCAGTCAGTCAAGTCTCATTGATCACTTCTTTCTAAGACCCTGTGTGGTTCTGGAGGGAAAGAGGTATTAAAATTAAGGACCCGACCCCCAAGGGGTTTATGATGTACTGTGAAGAGATAAGACAAACACATGCGGAATAAAAGGATATGACAAAAAGCATGAGTCAGTGTAGTATATGATTAATTTGTGATATGAGCATTTTAAGTCAGTGCTACTTAAATCTCTCCAGATCCCTCCAGGATTTCCCAAAGGTGGGGCCGTGGGTCCCTAGAGATTCTAGCTCTGTGGATCTGGGTAGAATTCAAGACTCTTCATTTTAAGAGGCTCCTGGGTGATATGGATACAGTTTTCCTTCACCCACAGTTGTGTGGATGTATCCTAAGGCGGCTGTGAACCAAAAATCATCGGGGACAGCAACGCCCTCTTCTGGTCCTGCCCAGAAAGCAGAGCTGTCTTAGATGAAAGCGGGAGCTGGCTCTATGGTGCATACAAAGGAGAGGGTGGTATACACCACTATTGGGATAGGCGGAGGATTGTGGGAAAACATTAGACAGGGCGTCAACAAATGCTAAGTGATTGATCCTGGCTCTAAGGAGAAGATGTATGATATTGTTCATTACCTTTCTCCTCCTTTTAAATACCCAACAGTGTTGTGTAGTCACTTATAGGAATATTGCATTTTTCTTCTCAAATCTGCACCTCAATGACAACTGTGCCATTGTAGAGCTAAATTTGAAATACTAGCTCAAGGCCTTGATTCCATATCTGTTCCCATATCTGACATGCTTAGATACAGTCAGTTTATGACAGATGGTTTTTTTTTCCCTCTCATGGGTGAGCATAAAATCCATGGCATGGTTTGCCATATTTTAATTTAGTTGCTTCCATCTCTGGAGAGACTTCAGTGGGCTCGATGTCATTTTGCCTGGCCATGAGTCTAGCTACAGGGGGGAGACTCAGGCTATGCTGCTGGGACAGAACGTGGGATCATGTTATGAGGAGCACTCTCGTCAAGCACACTTGAAGGTGAGTGATCCACGGTCCCACTGAACACCTCAAATTTCTGTGATCTAGAGACGGTGGTACAGCCTGATGACTGACTAGTTCTTTCAGGTTTTTGTTCCAGATTGTGAAGCAACAGCCAGTGGCCATGGATACGGGTTCCACAGGCCACACACTGGCGTGCTGGGGATTAACAAGATAAATCGCCCATACTATGTTGTTTTACAGATTTCAATTTAATTTATGAATTCTTTTTGACAATTTTTATACACAGGCATCAAAACCTTCAAGTTTTACCAGACCCTATCAGCTCTGTTTTAAAAACCAATAGAAGAGCAAAAAGCTACATTGGTTGAGAAAGGTTGGGGGTGGGTATGAAGGAAAAGGTAAAAACTTATCAAAAGTAAAATTGGATTAAGAGTCAATCAAAATCCAACTGTGAATTTATCATTTCAATGAATTTCAATGAATGGTTTAAAATCTGTTTGAAATCTATTTGAAAATGAATATGTAATAATATAGACATATCTCCTTTTCAAAGCCAGTATTGTCAGATGTATTCTAGGCATTATAATTCATGAACAGAGTAGATGACTATTTGAAAAGTATTAAAATGAGCTGACTTTTCAATACAAGTGTCTTCACAATAAGTTTTTCTATTCTGGGCAATTCAGAAATGTAGACAATTGTGGTAGAAAAATAATATGTATTGTAATATTCATTGTACAGTAGTGGTGTAGTAAGTGGCAATTCTGGACATTACAAGAGACACAAGGATTATTTTCTGTGATTGCACAGAGAATACTTGGATTTCTTGTGAAGCGTTTGCATTGGAAATGAGATTCATCAGTCTGAACGGGGCAGGGTTAGAGCCCTTAGCAACATGCTTATTTTGTAGAAGGTCACTCAATAATAACTTCCTCTGCCCTCCAAGCTTATTAAGACTGACTGGCATATATTAATGAAAACACCTGATTCTCCAACCATAAAACCCAGACAAAGACTTTATTTTAATATTAAGGAAGGAACCCTTAATTAGCAGGGTTTCAAAAATGTCAGCTTCTTCTATTAGCTGTTCTGGTCCATCAAAGCCATAATCCCTACTGTCAAATTTCATCACATGATAGACAGTTTGCCTGGACGCCTTTTTTTTTTTCCTTTACTGATCATACCGACTGAAGCTTTTACTTTTTTTTTTTATTTTGCCATCACATTTAACAACTCATTGTGCGTTTGCCTGTTACACTCTTGATTTTACTCTTTGCTTTCAAAGAGTCTTACATGGCAGTTAAAAAGGGTGGGGTGGGGGAGACATTTCAGAAACACAAGTATTACATATGAATACATTCTTGGTCGTATAATTAAGGGCTCTTGGAAGACCTGGGCTTGCTTATATTGATTGCTTTCAAGAGTATGTAAATGTGCTGCTTCGAAAATACAGACAAATAAAACAGCCTCACAGATGATTTCCTTTTTTTTTTCTTATGTGTCAAGAGAAGGGGGAGAATTCTGGCCAGGGTCTTTTAAGATAAATGTGCATCACTCTTGACCATCAGCACACCTGCCTATTGCAAGGGATTCATTAGGCTCCAGATGGCTTTGCACTGTCCTTCGCAAGATACAATGAGTACATCTAGCAGGACAGAACAAATACACAGCTCTTAAAGTATTTGTGGTTTTAATCTGATTCAAAACACTGGCTGTTGATCAAACCCTTTTTGCAAATGGAAGAGTTCACGCCGTCCATGCTAAGAGGAATACAGAAACACAAAACAAAACCAAGACAAGGGCGAGTCAAGGGTTTGTGGGCACTGTTTGGGAAGACGCCAGCACAGCTTGCTCTTCATCCATAAACGAACACGGAGGCCTCAAACTTAACAGACACTGTGTTGAGAAGCTGGAGCATGAATGGATGGAGGTGGATTGGTGCTCGTACACTTAGCTGCTGGAAACCCATTCTTAATGAAGATTGGGGACGTCAGCAGAGAACACAGCATGGTTTCTTAGCTCACCCATGCTTCACTGGACAAACGGGCAAACCAATGGGCAATCTAGTTATTATTTCTGCAGACTTTTCTTTTTAGCATCAGGTATCCAGTCCTTTGCTTTAGTGTTACATGTAATGCTGTGTTTCTCCAGCCTCCCAGCACTGTTTCAGCTGACTTTCAAAAGACCTTTTGAAAGTGTTATCTCCTACACCTGGCATGTATTTACTTATCTGACCCGTTTCTCCCGAGTGGAAAACCAATTCCTCTCCCAGTTTCAGCCCTGGGAGGAGCTGGACCGGTTTCTTCCCATGCAAAATGTTCAGGGTTTTCAAGTTAATGAAGTCCACTGTGGGGCCTTCATACCTCGGAGTCCCTTTTCTTCCCATCAGTGAGTACTCTTGATTTTCTTGGCTTCCATTCTATTGTCTCAACAGCCCCACATAAGCAAAAAACAGAAACAAACCCACAAAACCTCAATTTCAATTCATTCGTGAGTCATTCATATCATGGCAGGGGGTCTGTTTTTCTTTCTTTCTTGTTTCATCAGATGAACTAGAAATTGTCGAAAACAAACTTCTGGTAACCTGTCAGTTGAATGCACTGCTACCCCTTCCACACTGTGCAGTGGTTTAAGAAATCCTGTGTTGGAGACTTAGGAGTTCCAGCTTTTTCTACTGAGTGTGTCGAAAGGCATCTTTAGAATGACTAGCCAGACAAGGCATGTTGCTTGGATTAGAACACCTAGTTGGGTATTTGGGGGAGCCAGATCTAGTTTTAGGGCTAACCAAAGACAAAGTGAACTCTGCTGTGGGAGGCTTTCTGGCACCTTTATATGGAAATGGCCTTTGATTAAAACCATTACCTCCCCTTCCATTGTGCAAGTTACACACATTTCTTCAATTATAAAGACAATAATGGTATTCCCACTTTCCTGCTGTCAATATTCAATAAAAGCAGTGTCCCAAACGAAGCAAATCCAGCATATACTAGGTCTTCATTGAAGATAGGTGTGTTCACATAAATTTCCTGAGAGCAGAGGCTGTATCTGTTTAATTCATTGCTACAACCCCCAGTGGCCAGTCAATGTCCCATATAGATATTGATCAAATGAACAGTCTTGCAAGTGAGTAAATGTTGTTAAACATTTTTGGGGGAGGGGGCGAGGAGAGACAAGCTGGCTCAGAAAGAGTTGCTAAGATTCCAGAGTAATATATGGTGGCTTATCCTTGATGCTTACCCATTCATTACATTAACAGAAGCCCATGCTTGGGCAATCAATTCTGATCTTCTAGGACTTGGAATGAGAAACTAGTGAACAGCCATTATGCATTCAGCAAAAATACCTGGGCTTGACCAAGATGCATATTGATAAACTATGGTAAATGAGAGTTGGTGGACATGGGTTTCATATTGAAAGACAATTGTCCCAGATCCAAAGGGATCATGGATCCTTTGACTCTCCCATGGAAAGTATGGTTTCCCTCCCTGACTTCCGGGCACCGAAGACAATTGGAAGCAATCCACAGTCTCTCAGAGGCTATGCATGGGCCTCAGGGTCAGCGGTCCTGGAGTACCTCGGAGGCCCCTCTTTAACACTTTCCAGCTATAATTGTTCTAACTGGTGCTATATTTGGTTCTGGCTATTCAAATGCTTAGTCTGAAAAAAAAAAAGAGTATTTTATAGTATTCCACATAGTCCAAGGACACTAATTCTGATTTGTGGGTATACTATAGAACCTGGAGGGACAGTATGTGGAACTGAGGCTTCAAAACAGAAAAATAACACAGGTATAGCCTAGGCTGCCACTGTTAGGGTAGACATAATGCGACCCACTGTTAGGGTAGACATAACGCAACCCACTGTTAGGGTAGACATAACGCAACCCACTGTTAGGGTAGACATAACGCGACCCACTGTTAGGGTAGACATAACGCGACCCACTGTTAGGGTAGACATAACGCAACCCACTGTTAGGGTAGACATAACGCGACCCACTGTTAGGGTAGACATAACGCGACCCACAGGCTCAGTCTTTGCCTTGGGAAGTGAAAGTCTGTAATTCTTACTTCTCCTCCTCTGCTTCCCACTATTGACTGTTAAGTGAAGCTGGACGAATTACGGGTCCTTTTCAACCTTTCTAGTCTTTCATTTGTTGCTTCCTAGGAGGGAGAACACACCACCAAAACGTCCTAAGTACATATCTAGTCCTCCCAGTTGACACAGCGTACTTAAGAGTAGACAGCGCAGAGGTAAGAGGGAGCTCACGAAGGGCTAGCTGCCTTTTCAGGCTGAGGCATGGGAAAGCAGCGGGGCTGGCATTCCAGAGAATCAATATCCAAGATTTTCAGGAGTCCTGAAGAATGAGGAGTGTGCACTTGGATGAAGAGGCAATATCTGGTTGAAAAAGTCAGTGTTTTGCTTGGCTCGGGATGCTGTGCAGTAAGGTACATGTCTCCTAGCCCCACTGCCAAGTAACACCGATATCATTTTTTCCCATAATGTTCATAGTTAGTGTCTGTGTATTTGGAGAACGTTACATGAAGAATCAACCTGTGGGGACTATTCTTGCCACTAGGAATGAGAACAGTGCAGAATACAGGAAACTGGCTGTGGGAGGCAGAGATGTGCACAGAGATGAAACCGATGTTAACTTTCTCCTTCAACTCTCCCTTCCCCTCTTTATGTATGTGTTGTAGGAACACTTTCTCTAACCACTTTTTATCTCCTTCAAGCCTCCAAGACACCATGTGTGGGGAAGCAATGGAAACGTCTTGTTCTACAAGCTTAAGAAATGTGATAAGACCAACTCAGCTAACTATACATTTGAAGTCAACCTGTGTCAACAATTCCAGCTTCTGAGTGTCTCAGTGGATGTCTTACTTACACAATATGTATTTGTTGGCTTGATTAAATGGATGATCTCAAAAGGCTTTCTTGTATGTTACCCCTCTACACCCTGGCACCTCCCATTCTGGTCATTGCCTTTTAGACTAAGGACCTGAGATCCAGAACTTCAGGGATCGGCCACAACCTTACACCTGTGGCAGTTGCCCAGTCAGGGTTAGAGCACAGTTGGTTTCTATGACATACATACATACATACATACATACATACATACATACATACATTTATTGACACTTCACACATAAATGACATTAAGCAGTATTTTTCTTATCTGTATCTGATCATGTCACTTAGCATAATGTCCTCCAGGTTTATTCATGTTGTTGCAAATGGCAAATTAAATGCTACCCATTCATATACTGACAGGCACTTAGGGTTGATTCCATATCATAGTTATTAGGACTGATATTGCAGTGAGCATGGGAGCGCCATTATTCCTTTCAGATATGATTTCATTTCCGTTGAAAAGGAGAGAGGAAATGAGATGGCTGTTGGAACGGACACAAGCTTCATTTCTATAGAATAAACAAGTTTTGGAAATCAAATGTATATCATGGGACTAGAGTTGACAACAGCATGTTACTCGGAATTTTCAAAGTGTCGATCCAAAGTGTCCTCACAACACAGGAACTGTGAAGAGTTGGGTATGCTAATTAGATTGACTGAAGTAATCAGCTCAATATGAATATGCATATCAAAACAGCAGCTGCATACCTTAAATATATACAATTTTAATAAAAAAGTGTAAGAAACCAGTTTGCCTCCCAGGGAGGACAGTGACCTTTGTTTGGGGTGCTGCTTGGGCTGGGGGCAGGGTTCCAGTTGGGCTTTGGAAGGGGGAATGGCCAGGGTTTGAATCCTAGCTCAGGATTTCTGCATGACCTTGAAGAGGTCACTTAACCTTTATAAACTTCCATGGTCTCCACTGTGAAATGGGATCTCATCACTTGCTCTCCAGGTTGTTGAGGGACTTAGAAGAGAAGAGAATGTCAGGCGCCTACCAGCTGCTAGTGAACGGTACCATTCCTAGTGAATGGTACTCACGGCACCGCCACTGTCTACCTGCACACTCTTGCTCAGAATTGTGCTCAGAATTGATCGCACAGACTCATGCAGGTCACCCAGCACAGCACTTCATTATTAAGAAAGCCCCTGAAGGTCCCATCTTTAATTTTGAATGCATTGTAACCGAAACCCTCTTCAAGCAAATCTTCTTGGGAACAGTGTGACTAAACAGGGAATTTGATACGAAGCCTATTTTTTGCTTCCTTGGCACAACATCATGGACATAGATAAGGAGGGCACCTGGAAGGCAGCTGGAGCAGAACAACCAGGTAACAACACTGGTAGTCCCAGAATGCACTTTGCCTACATTCTTGGGACCAGTGCCTACAATTACTCTTACCTGGAGTTAAGGAAGAGAATGTGCTGTTTCTTTCCAAACTGATAGAGAATTAGATATAAAGGGTATGGCTTTTCCCCAGTATGGGACGGAACAGTGAGATTCACTGCCTTGCAGAGATGAGAGTTAACCAGGACGTCCTGGCGGCTCTGTTCTCTTCAAAATGGCCACTGTGGGGAAAGGCATTTGCAACTAACCAGGCAGAGAAATGTCCTGGTTCTGAGGCATCAGTATTTTGTTTGTTTGTTTTTGTTTTTGAGGCTGTGTTAATGCCCTTAGTGCTCTGTACAGGTGTAAAGTGTCTATAATAGAATCTATCTCCCTCTTCCTCTCTCTCATTTTCTTTTAGTCACTTATTTTGGCTTTCATATATTTAGACAAGTATATTGGAAATGCTATTAGGTGTTTACATGGATGGCCTTCTTTCCAGCTGGCTGAGTATATATAATTCTCCCTCCCTCCCTCCCTCCCTCCCTCCCTCCCTCCCTCCCTCCCTCCCTTCCTCTCTTCCTTCCTTCCTTTCTCCCTCTCTCCCTCCCTCCCTTCCTCTCTTCCTTCATTCCTTCCTTTCTCCCTCCCTCCCTCCCTCCCTCCCTCCCTCCCTCCTTCCCTCCCTTCCTTCAGTTCCTTTCTTCTTTTTTCTGTCTTTGCTTTTTGAGACAAGGTCTCACCATGTAGTTTAGGCTGGTCTTCACCTCATCATAAGCATGCACATGATTTGGGGAAAGCTATCTGTCTCCTGTTAGGGAGACTTCACAAAGACATGTACATGCTTAAATGTGGGGAAAGCAAAAAGCGATCCGTTGATTTGTTGTCTGAAAGTAAAGGCAACGTGAACCAACAGGCGCTTAGGGAGACAGAGGTGCTGTTGTAGGTTAATGTGCTTTAGCCTGAGCTGTTCTGAGAGTACATCTGGAGAAAATGTGGACATCACCTGAAGATGTGATGCTTCATTTCAAATGAATGGAGAACCAGATGTAAATGTCATACTTTGACCCAAGTCTACGGGATAAAATACTGAGATGGGCTACCTTGGAGAATATGAAGAAGTTAAATAGAAAGTCCTTGCAGCTTTATGCTTTTCAAAAAAGGCTCCTAATTGGGAACTCCAAGCCACATTCCTAGAAGAGCTGGGTTCTGAGCTCAGCTCTGAGCCTCACTGGCCTGGTTGGGTGTGTGTGGGAGGTACTTATTCTAAATTCCTTTGTAAAAAGAAGTTCATATGAAAAGCATATAGGGAGGATCATCCATTTTGCATTGTAGAACATTTTCCTCATCTGTGAAATGGGGATAATTCTATCTGCTTCACAGGGCACTTGAGAATGAAACAGGGTAAGCATCCCACACTGTGAGCCCAATGCTGTCCAGCAAAACCTATGTAGTCAGGAAGCTGCAGTCTCCCCTCTTCCTCTCGTGGCCCTTCCACTTTGGTATAATCTCAAACATGTGGTGATCTTCATCATCCTTGTCCTCAAACAAGGCTGTAGTGACTGCAGTGGATAATCCAGGCTTCCATTTTCCAAGAGAGAACGGACTCACAATTTTGCCAAGTGAGGGTCAAACTGACATGCATCTTCCAGTGCTGGAAGAAGCCCTGTATAGGTCACTTGAGTCTAAATATTTATTACCCACCAGTCAGCTAGTCTGCAGCAGGGTATGGGCTGAACACACTTTGAAGTCAGACAGTTGATATATCTCAAAATACAACTGAACAACAAAGACAGAGGTAATGCCTAAGGAGCTTAAAAATGCCCATTTATTACTTAGAATATGTTTACTTAGAAGGGTGAAGTCTCAATGTTTGTAAACAATAACTTTTAAGAAATCATTATTATTTTTTCCATTAGAAAAAGGTTGTAATCTAAAAGGACCATCTCTTAGTCCCAGTGGGTGAAATGAAATTTGTCTAAAATGCAAAGACTTTGTTAACACTGGCAAAGCAGTGTAGCAGAATTAATACAATTTCAATTTTTCTTTGTAATGGTTTTCTATTATCCTGATAAGTGGGCAGCCATTTCGCTTCTTTTATTGATATAGCTGTGAAAAAGAATTAGATTTCAACACTTATGTAACTGAGATTAATTGATTGATTAGATTATTAATTAAATATTCCATTAAATTTCTTTTGAAATAAATGACCCAGGACTGTGGATTCCCTAAGGTTTCCCTAACTCATGGAAGAATAAACAAGGACGTACATAACTAAACACTGTATATTATCTTGTGAGAAATAATTAAGCAAGTAGATGCATAGCTATGAAGAAAATGTACTGACTGCTGGCCATCTTGCAGATGTCTACTAGCAGCTGCAACCAGCAGCCCCACACAAGGCAAAGGACCGCTCTCCTTTGTGAGCTGAGGGAAATCAATGAAGGGCTGGGAAAATCATGGGGGACCACATCCACACAGAAAGGCACATGACTCTCTATATGTGAGCTGGCCTGTTGTAGTTGGGAACAAAATGGTTTACGCAAAACTTCTGGCCATGCAGTATTTTCAAGGAACCATAGAAAAATAAAAACAGCAAGTGGCCTTGCAGGTAACCCATAATTAAAAGCCATTTTGAGCTGTCTTTTCAGGGAACCTACCCAGGGGAGGTATCCGCTACCTCTTTGACCTTCACGACTGTGAGTCCTTGGCCGTGTCAACGACCCTCTGAACTGAATTCAAAACTAATCTGTGACAGAAAAAGAGAAACAGAATTCATGCAAATCATATTAATTCCAACATTTCCCCAGTGAGCTGGGTATAAACTACAGCCTAATTAAATATTTTTTAACGATGTGAGTAATTTTTGCCAAGGGGCGGATTCAGGGGAAAATTTAATATGAGATCACAAAAGCTGTTCCCAGCGTTGATTCTGTAAATTAATGACTATCTGCCTTATGATAAAAACATGCCGCCAAGAATGAAAATGAAGTCGGCAGAGCTCGCTCTATTTGTCTAACAACCAGATATACAGAATGCAAAACTTTAAAGGCAGTGGGACATTTTCCATTGTGTCTAGGATACATCCAGGATAGAGACGCAGCATGCTGACAAGTGAATAACCAGCCGACAGGCACTGTGGACAATATGGGCTCCTCTTCAGGTAGCTGTTGTCAAGGTCCAGAAATACACTTTAAAGTAGCCAGTTTGTTTCCCAAATTACATGCATCTTGTTTCCAAAAGAGAGTCGAGGTGGTTTACGCTAAGAAACAGGTCCAAACAGGCAACCACGTCAAAGGCAAAATGGAAGGTCAGAACTGTGTCAAAGGCAGGTACTTAATTATCTGGTACAAATGTTACTAGCATTCCGGGGTCTTTGGGTTTCCTCCTCAGACTGACCACTAAACAGCTTTCCCCACCCATTTTGATCCTCAGGGCAGTTCATTCTGGAAACTTGAATTGGATTGCTATCTCAGGTCATGGGGGTGAGACTGGGGTGCATACAGCCAGCGAAGAGCTGATGTCAACACAGTCCTGGACAGCTTATTGCATCGAAGTCTATAAATAGTAGTGGACAAAAGGTGGCCTGATAAATAAGGCTTTTCTTGTCTGCTTAAGTCCAGGTGAAGAACGGAACTTTCCCACCTTGGGCTCAGACTCCAGTTTTAGGAAGCATTTTAACAAAAAGGGCAATGTGCTATGGAAAAGCCAGGGATGGCGCCTGAATAGAAGCCAGGAAGAAGTGTCTCACTTCAGTCTGCTTTGTAAGGGCAACCTGCTTCTAATGACTCCTCTAGTCAACGCCCTGAGTTGCCGGCAGTCCCCTGTGACATAGGATGGGCCCTGCTAGCCCCGGGTCACCAGGCCAGCCCATCACAACGACGTCAGGGGCCCCATTTATTTAAATTCCTGTCGGTGCCCAGGAATGGAGATTGAATTTACAGTCTTTCAATTAGAAGGTCAGCTGTGCTAACTAGTTGTGCCACTGCCTCATTAGAATCATAAAATTAGCGAGGGGAGGCCAGGATGAGGAATACAGAGACGCTGGTTTCAGAGGTGAAAGGTGCTGTGTCCTTGGGTGACAGCAGATGAGATCAGAGCAGCCAACTCTTCATCAGACAGAATGCCCCTGGTGAGCAAAGACGGTCCTTGAGACCAGTCACAGCACTAAGAATGCCGGGGTAATTTTATAAGAAGAGGTATAACTACTCAAAGTAACTCTATTTGTCAAGGGAGGCATTCTTGATTTGCGAATTTCCTTGGCAGATGAAGTACAAATAAAAGTAGCAAGTACACCTCCAAAACACGGCTTTGGATTTTTAATCACAACGTCCAAAGTCTGAGTTGATCACTGGTGAACAATTCAAAACGGAGAGAGTGCTGTGGGCGGGGCTGAAGTGAGGAGCATCTTGTCCCTGTTGAGGTGAGGCAGGATGCCATGATAAAGCTTGTCATTTTTTTTTTTTTTTTCAGTTGGTGTTGCTAATGGGATCACTGGGAACAACTTAATGAATATCAATGTTATTTAAAACACAAGGAAAATAAAGTAAAATAAACTACTGCAAGCACTTTAATCCAGCAATAAAAGGGAAGAACACAGAGCAACCTCCCACCCCCTTAACCCTCCCATCTGTGGGGTCCTCTCCCATCCTAGGATGACCTTATGAAGAGGTAGTCCTGTCCTCACTGTCCCAGCAAGGCCACAGGGCACAATTCTCCTACCTTGGAACTGTGGACTAAGTGACAGACCCAGAGCTGACGTCACAAGCTGCATTTGTTTCTTGGCAATTTGTATTTTTGTGATATTAACTAAGGCAGTGCTTACTTAAAAATACATGTCAATTTCCCTAACCTAAGAAGACAGTCTTCAGGGACTCCTATGTTATTGAGGGAGGTGGATTTAGGAAGGAAAAAATGATTTCACTTTGAACGCAGAAAGGAAGTAGCATCCATCCTGTCTGCTCATGGTGTGGTCCTGGGTTTGGGGCATCAGGATGACAGAGAAAGACTTCTATTCTCTCACTGGAGAGCATTTTTTTAGTATTAATGACTCTGAGGGGAAGCATAACTTCTTGGCCTTTCCCGGTGTTCCTGTTTTTGCTATGTGACCTTGGCATATGATCTTTCTTTGGTTGTATATCTGATGTGAGATTCTAGCCTACCGTAGGTTGGGCCAGTGAATGACCTACTCTGTTTGTGCCGGGTCCACGAGTGTGGCGGTGGCAGGTGAGGGTCAGAGGAATTCAGTAGGCAAAGGCAGTAAGTAGTACACTAGCTGGGAGTCCTGAGTATACAGACTTCCTCTCTGCCCGAGAAATCACTGTCAACCAGCTGATTCGGAGCACACGCAACAAGCTTCCACCCAGGGGCAAAACACAGAAGAGGAGTAGGGAAGGGAGATGGCACAGAGTCGGGGCTCTGGCTTAGTGCTGGGAGAAGGAGAGGGCAGTGCAGTGTGAACTGCAGAGCGGTGACGATTTCTGCAAGCAAAAATCAGGGACACAGAGAAGACAGCCACCGGCTGGTCTCTTGTGCAGAAAAGGGGCAGATCAGATGTCGTCTCTCTCCATGTATATTTCGCCTGGCTTGTACCTGATTTCTTTCCCTCACTCTATTGTTTGCTGGCTTCTTGTTTCACGTGGCTGGGAATCTTTGAGTACCAAACGGACTCAGAAGCCACCAGCCACCGAAAGCCTGGTTGTTCCAAGCTGGGTTCTCTCTAGCACCTGCAAAGCCCCGAGACCTCTCGCAGGCTCGAAGGAGGGATCGGCTGGTACTCCTGGCATGAGCATAGGTCTGACCCCAAGGAGCCAGCACAGCATGAATAAAAGGCAGGAAAAGATTGTCTTCATCCTGAATCCCCCGTGGAAGGGACATGTCATCTACTAGTGGTAGCGGGAGCAGCGAGAGGGGATTTCTTTCATTCCATAGCCTGAGTGTGGAGGTCTTGCAGAGGGCTGTGCTCAGAGGAGAGGGGGATCAGGGGTGAAGTGACGGATAACGTGCATGCAGAGCAATGACAGATCACTCGCAACAAATGTACGATGACCCTCCAGAGCTCGCAGCTCACCAGAGCTTTCTGCTAATTAAGGATAATCCAGAATTATCATGCTTAATTATTTTCAAAGGTTTCTTTTGAGTTGGCTCTTCTTTCTTTCTCTCTCTCTCTTTCTGTCTTTCTTTCTTTCCTTCTTTACTTCCTTCCTTCCTTTTCTCCCCCCTCTCTTTCTCCTCCTCCTATTCCTCCTTTTTTTTGGTATGTGTCTCAATTGGGTGAGGCACATCTCCATCCACAAAGGGCAAAGGTTGATTTAAATCTAAGTACATGCTCTCTTGTCCCACCACCCCTCCAGCACAGCTGCTGTTCTGTTTGTATAGTCCCAATTCCACGTACCTCTCCCACGCTTGCTGTTTAAACAGCAGATCCCTCACCTGCAAACAACCTCTGTTCTTCTCTCAGAAGATGCCACTGTTAAAATGTGTAAGGTTTCCCCTGCTTTTCTGCAATTTCCTCAGTTAATATCTGAGTACTTTCTGTGTCTGTACAAAACGCACCAGCACTGGCCTCCTTCAGGACACACACTGGGATCCTGTCTACAAGGCTGTATCAGGTCGTCTTACATGGTGCCCGGGAATCTGCATTTTAAACAAGAATTCCAGGGTAATCTCACGGGAGTGTCTCAAGGCCACTGGGCGGGTGACTTTAGCTTTACCAGAAAACCTATACTTCAAAGTCATCTTCCCCAGCTCTTCCTGTCCTCCATACGACAGCAGCCCATTCCACACTGGCTTCTTCCTCTGCAGCTACTCCACCCGTCCCACTTCCTATTTCTGTGACTGCCCTGCTTCTCTGTACGCCATTTTCTTCATAGCACACAGTATTCCTTAGACTCTTCTGATCCAGTGTGCTCTTTCCCACTCCAGCCCCCTTCCCAATTCCTGCTATGCCCTGGCCTTCCTTCTTACCACATAACCACTGACCCCGGCCACCTCTCTCTTTCTTATCACTTACCACATAATTGTGGAAGTTCCACCCCCAAAGCTTTCCTCATTCAGTGACTAAACAAATAGCTTCAAAGTATGTGCCCCACACAAGGACTTTTAGTCCAGCGTATAAAAGAAGCCTTCGGCCACAAATTGTGATAAAAATAACGACGTTTCCGTGTTTGCTTTGCGGCTGAGGCAGCAGCGGAGTCCTTTATACATCCGCTGGAACACCATGCTGTTGACCTCCTGCTCATATTAAATCAGATTATGAATGGTTTCTAGACCAATGCAACCCTTCGTGGCATGCCTCTGCTGGGTTTTCAGTGTCATTTCCTCTCGAGCTGGTTGTCAGCTGGCAGGGAAAAGCGTCTTTGGAGCAGACATCTGGCCTGGGCTCTAAGTACCTTGTGTGGGTTAACCACGCTTCAACATGGGTAACTGGGAATGTGGTTGGGTGTGCACAGGTGTTGGCTGTCCATTACTTGTAGGAGAGCAGAGTCATCGAGAGGGATGCTCTCAGCCCTTTTGGGTGTTGTGTTCTCTTGAGGTAAGCAGAGTTTCTGTGCAGTAGATTGCCATTTGAATCAACACACAACCTTCAGTCCACTGTGCTTTTCTTTAGGGGACGGGACACAAAGTAAGGGCAGTTTGGGGTTGAATGACCTCCAATGCAAGTCACGACTTCTGCAAAGTGCTTCCCCCCACTGTCTATTTTTTTTTTTTTAATTTTTGGATACTAGTTTCTCTGTGTAACAGTCCTAGTTGTCCAGGAACTCACTTTATAGACCAGGCTGGCCTTGAACTCACAAAGATCCGCCTGCCTCTGCTTCCCAAGTGCTGGGATTAAAGGTGTATGCTGCCACCACCCAGCCCACTGTCTAATTTTAACAGGTATCTTTATGAGCTCTTTCACCCAGGAAAGCTGCAAGGCAAAGGCACACGCTCTTTCTGTTCCACTGGAACGTGAGATGGTTCTAGACCACACCAGGACCTCAGCATTAATGCAGTGTCCAGAACTAGAGTGAACGTAAAGCAGAGTTGATAGTGACTGAGCTTTGAAGGGCTTCACTCTGATGGTGGCCTGGGGGTTGGATTGCAGTGACCTCTGAGAGGAAAGCGGGCTGACTTCCTGCCCACATACAGGAGACTGATCCAGGGGGTTCACGCCCTTCTAGGCCTGGTATGCCATGAGCACTGGGAACATGCTCCACTGTGCCAAATGTGCTGTCCCTAGAAGCCAGATTATGGCACCTAATGAGCAAGCACAAATTGTGACTTTTTACTCACTTGGAGTTCTATCAAACGGACTCTCAAAGATGACTTTTAGTCACTTTTTATTAAATGCGCATAAGTCTTTCCCTTTCTAGGAGTTTAATATTAAACAAGTTGATGATCTAAAATATTAAATCGGTGAGAGATATAAAATGGTACAGGCAAAAGTTTTTATTCCCTGGTGCTGAGGATCAAACTCAGAGCTTTGAACATGCTAGGCAAGTGTTCTACCATGGAGGTACATCTTATTCTTCACATAGCAATACATTCAGTCCTGATCGCCCCATGGACAAGGCAATGGCCTCCCACAAGCAACACTATTGGAAAGCATGGACATTTTCTTGCAGGTGGGAGTCGTCTCTGGACCTGTGCCTTCAGAGGGCTGAAAATCTGCTGGTAGTAATTTGGAACTCAACGAACATTCACAACACGAGGTCAGTCACGCCCATAATATGAGCTCAGTTCCTACAGTTGGTGGACAGCCCTTAGAGGCAGTGGTTTTCAAC
The DNA here is from genome assembly GCF_007827085.1 of Peromyscus californicus insignis. Classification (NCBI taxonomy): domain Eukaryota; kingdom Metazoa; phylum Chordata; class Mammalia; order Rodentia; family Cricetidae; genus Peromyscus; species Peromyscus californicus. The sequence goes on along the minus strand of NW_026294447.1, from coordinate 23,298,164 downwards.
CTTCCTTATACTGCGACCTTTTAATACAGTTCCTCACGTTGTGTTGACCCCCCCACCATAAAATTATTTTATTGCTACCTCATAACTATAATGTTGCTAGTTATGAATCGTGATGTAAATATCTGATATGCAGGATATCTGATGTGCGACCCCCAAAGGGTTGCTGCCTTGGACCCATGGGCATTAGTTTGTTTCCGGATGTGTGTGTAGGGGTGTGACAAGGCCTTGCTGGCTTGTTTGCCCTCTCAGTTGAATCCTAAGTCTTTTAGGCAATCTGAGGGCACAATCAAACTGAGCAGGGTGAAAGAGCAAGAGAAGCAGTAAGGGAGGTCACCCCTAAGGAGTGTGTTTAGCGACGGTACATTAATGATCCCGTCTTTCCCATGATGACGGACAATTCTGTCTGAAAACACACCCAAGAGGAGTTAGCGCAGAGTTCTGTACAAAGTGTTTGTCAGCTGAATGACTGTGTACCTATAGGGTTACACAGGTTCAATCTGACCACACTGGCGCCATAGTGTTCTGAGAACTGTTTTAAAGCTGCTGCTGTTTAACAAAGGCAGCTGAAGCAAATTAAATGAATACTGGCCCGTGCAAAAGCGTACGGTGAAATGGGCAGATGAGACTGCAGCTCAGGACTGAGCTGTCCTCTGCACACTTCTGGACTGCCTGCTACTTCAGGTGCCACTCAAAGGGCATCCTTGACACCGTGAGACTACAATATTGGACTGAGTCACATGGTACAATTTTCAGTGTAAATGGGAGTCGTTTTGTGCATTGAAAACCAAACTGGTTTAAAGCGAAACAACTGATGTTTATGAGACAGTCGTCCAGGAAAGAATAAAGAGCCATGAGTTCTCTATGCCAAGGAAGGGTCAACAACTGGATCTGGGCTGTTCTTGTTTCTTAGGGAAACCAGTTAGGAAGACAGAAGGCAGCATGCATGCTCTAAAGAGGGATCAGGTGACCCCAATGAACTTCTAAGATGTTGGTCATAGACAGATCACCAAAGAAAGCATTTTCATCTCCACGGTCCTGCTGTGGTGTCTCTTTACTGTCTGTCAGAAACCTGTAACACAGGTAGAAGACTATAAATGGAATGAATGCAGGAATGTGCTTGCTGAGTTGTTCTGCATGGTACATTTACAAGGCTGTATGCCTCACAGCTGCTTAGACTATTGGCTTATTTAGGGTTTCTATTGCTATGATAAAACACCATGACCAAAAGCAACTTGGGGAGGAATGGGTTTATTTAATTATACATTTAGTAGAACATCATCTAAGGATGTCAAGGCAGGAATTGATGCAGAGGCCATGAAGGAGTACTGCTTAATCACATGACTTGCTCAGCCTTCTTTCTTATAGCACCCAGGATCACAGTGTGCTAGGCCCTCAAGGCCACATCAACCATCAATCAAGAAAATTCCCCACAGGCCAGTCTGTTAGCAGCATTTTCTCAATTGAGGTTTCCTCTTCTAAAATGACTCTAGCTTGTGTCAAATTTGACATAAAACTACCCAGTACAACTTTTTTGCTCATTAAACAGGTTTGTTTATGATCACTTACAGCACACAGTGGAGTATGTGGTGGTTTGAAAGAAAATGGCCCCCATAGAGAGTGTCACTATTAGGAGGTATGGCTTTGTTGGAGTAGGTGTGGCCTTGTTTGAGGAAGTGTGTCACTGTGGGGGTGGGCTCTGAGATCTCCTTTGCTCAAGCTACACCCAGTGACACAGTTCACTTCCTCTTGGCTAGGGATCAAGATGTACAACTCTCGACTCCTTCTCCAGCACCATGTCTGCCTGCATGTAGCCATGTCTCGCCATGATGATAATGGACTAAAATAAACCTCTGAAACTGTAAGTCACCCAATTAAATGTTCCCCTTTATAAGAGCTGAGTTGCCATGGTCATGGTATCTCTTCACAACAATAGAAATACTTACTAAGACAGGGTGTAAGCTCCATGAGAAACTGATGGACTTTTGCATCATTTTGGTCAATTGTCCTTTTTGAAACTTCTAAAGACCATTACTAGGAGGACAGCCCAGACTGTAAAACTACCCCTTGCTGCTCTCCGATCATATGCACATAAGCCTCAGCCCCTTCTACCCCACACATGTGAGCAAGTGGCAGTAGTTGTACATATTGCCTGATGAACATGTAGGCACTGAAAGCCATAACAAATACATTTTCTAAACTGGTCCAGGAGACATTTAATAAGAACATAACATCAGAATGGAATCTTCACTTTTTGAGAGCCATGTGGTTGAGTCAGGCAAGATTGCCTTGGTTATAGGATGCCTGTGTTTTATCCAAGCTAAGTCCTGAGTTTCTATGAGACCATGTAAATGCATGTACATCTCATTTCCACAGTTTCATGATGATTGAAACATGTTATAGAATAGACTGGAGGCAGAGCTATTTCTGTTATTTGGATAACTGTAGTTAGATCAACCAATTACCTATGTAGATATCCACTTACTAGGTACAATGCTGACAGATACATAAAAAAGTCTTGTGTTGAATAGTGTGACTCAGTTATAGATGGACTCAGTCTTGAGCCAGCTTAAGAAATTTAGGAAAATTTAAGAAAAGGTGTCTGATGAGATATTCTTAGGGATGACAGTTCTACCCTTGTATGAAGTACTCAATGGGGCATAGATCCTTTGGTGCTTTCTCTTCTCTTTTCTTTCCTCTTTCATAAGCATGGCAGCAGGGTGGCTTTAAGTTCCACGTACCCTACAAGGCTCAGCTGATGCCTCATCTCACAGAATCGAGGGCTTGCTTCACTTCTCCTGTTACACGCTTCAATCTTCTACCCGTTTCTTCAAGGAACTAAGTAGATATAATTATTTCCCACCTAGCTCCCCTGCAGAGATGTCTGTTTCACGTGGGCAGACAGCTTTGATTTCCTCTTGACTGCCATGATCCCAGGTCTCTGGCCCATTTGACCAATGGACAAAGCCCTCGAATTACTGCATGGAGCCAGCTCCTTTTCGCCAAGCTGAGAGGGCGGAAGCAGGCAGCTTTGCTTTCCCTAAGCAGAGGATGTGTGTTCCCTGGCACCTGGTGAGACAGGGCTTCAGAAAATCTTCCACACACACCCTTGATCCTGCTGCTTAAGGAGAATTTAACTATTGTTGTAAGTAAACCACCACAAACCCAACGATTTATCTCGCACTTTTACTCCAGCCTAAACTGCCATTAGGCACTATTTCATTAGCTACAGCTTGCCACAGAGAGCCTGTGGACTTGAAAGTGTACAGGAATGGTCTGCTGTGCTTGCTAATGTGTGGTTTTGCTTCCCACCCTCCGAGAATACCATTTTTAGTCAAGAATGGAACCACCAATCTCTATGATCTCGGAGTGTTAGGTAATTGTGAGGAACTAAGTATTATGTACTCTATACAAGTGCTTTAAAAAATCGATTATTGATATTTCTCAATTTCTCTTAGATCATTGTGGGTTTTGTTTGCCTTGTCTCTCGGCATTTTATCTTAAAAGAAAAGAAAATTGCCAACAACAACTAAGTTTGGTTATTTTTAACCATGATGTGGAACAGTAGTACTTATTGGAAAGGAGTGGGGTGTAGGAAGCCTGGTGAGAATCCAGCTCTCAGGCCTCAGGTCAGACACCTAACACTCCTGTGCCCCAGTGTCCTCCCCATGTGAAATGAAGGTGGTACTACTTCTGGTTCTGTAGAACTTCTACCTCACTGTGGCACCGTGAAGAAGACGAAAGCTGATGTGTGGCTTCTGCCGAGGTGAACAGAAAGACACTGAAAAAGTCTAAACCCCAGACCCGACCGGTGCCATCACACCCAATGGCCGCCCAGGATAGGAGAGAAGCAGAGTTCTGGGTCCCTGGTGGCTCACCCGGATCATGGCAGTTCTTTACTTAGGCTCCAAAATGTGTGTCATACTGCCGCCAAAATGGGCACTGAAATAAATATATTTCATGCCATTACCTTTCCTGGTGCACCATACTTTTGAAAATGTATGTTTCACGGCTCATTTGCCAAAAATTATGAGATCTTAGTCCATATCCAAGGAGTATGTTCACATTTTCAGTGGCAAAAGGCACATTCTGATGAGCACGTTGAAAGATGATGCAGATATGATGAAGTCATGCATACTTTTTAATGGAACTGCTTCCAGCAGGCCTTCCATGCCATTAAAAAAACAGACAACAAGTAGGACCAGAAAAACACCGATTTTTCTTTTATGTTTTAGTCTTCTGATACATTTGCATATAACAGGAAATACACCCTAAAGATCAAGTATCTGGAGTGGAAATTAAATAAAGCTTTGTCAAACTTGACAGAACCAATCATATGTGAGAGAAATGACAAGACAGGCAGTCTTTAGGTTAAAAAAAAAAAACTCCCTCCCAATTTGCATGTTTTCAAAAATTTACATACATTATTTAAAAACAATGGACTTGAGCTTGGCCAATTCTACAGACAGCAGAGAGAAAACTTCAACAATTAACTTGGAAGGACAAAAAGGGTAGAATTTCTCCCGGCGCACACTCTCCTGCCTGATTTTTATCGAGCTCACAAAGCCCTTTTAGATCATCTTAATCCACTGTGGCAAAGTAGCTGAATCTGTGATTCAGATTGTCTCCGAGAATTCCGTGCTACCAATCAGCTTCCTGACAGCGCTCTTCTCTTCAACCTTCAGAACCAGTGACAGCGAAGACCAAAAAGCCAGCTCACAAAGGAGCTGTAAAATGGCAAACTCCAAGAGCTTGCTGCTTAACCCGCAGAACAAAGATTCTTTTTGACACATCTGAATAACTTCTAATCCTAATATTTTAGCAGTGCCGCTAACTTTACACAGTCTCCTGCCCTCCTGTGCTCCCCCATCTCTCCACTCCCCCTTTTTGGTGTTATTCCCCCCACCCCCATTACTTTCTTTTTCGAAAGGCATCAGAACTAGGGTGTTGGTGTTTTCCAGCAAAGGGTGCCTGCCTGACAATGACTTTCCCTAGACGTGCATAAATATTTAAGTTGACAATTCTTCCTGATTTACAGTGTAACTTTATAGCAGATAATACTATCGCTGGTTATGAATAACATCATGGCGATACTGCTAGAACCTGACAAGACTAATGTGACCACTAAATCAAAACCTCAAATTACAAAGAAAATAGTTCCTAGTCACGAGGGCTGCATTGAGAAGTGAGAGCCGAGATCAGAGCATTAACAAGGCTGATTGATCTATATATGATGAGATGATTACTTATATGAGGATTATTGCGACAGGAGATGACAAGGCCTGGAGATAAAAGCCATTTCTCTGATCCATGGACACTTTTTTGGTTTAAGAGCCTTTTGTAAAGTTACTCAAGACACCTCTGCATCACAGTAAATCTGGCAGCCACAATATTGGCAGACAAAGAAGGGATGAGTGAGACAGCCATCTGGGAATTCATTTTCTCTGTCCACCCAGGCCATTTGGAGGGAAGACCCAACCACCGGAAGAGGGATTGGGTGAGGCTTCCCTGAGATCGTAAACAACACGCTACACCATGACCTTGTAAAGTTTTCTTGCTAATTAAAAAAATAGGCGCACCTTGCTGTCCCCACTGGCAAGCATGAACAATGCAGTTTTTCTTTAAAAAGACAGAGCCGGTCTAAGATTGCATTTATTTTCCTGCAGCAGCATTAAACAGAGCCTTACTTTGTTCCTGCAGGAATCTAAGTGTCCAGATTGAGATTTTTCAATCTTGTACCCGGACTTAAAAGAAATGATCTATAAACAATCACAAATTGCAAAAGTAACGATTAGTGCCATAAGAAAGATTAAACATTCCTGGGCCATTGTTCTCCCTCTCTTCTCATCCGCAGCCCGCATTCCTCTCTGTCTTCTTATTGAAATCACTTATCTATTGCTTCTTGCTGCATCTGAATAACGGCTGGCTGCTAGAACATGCCTGGCTTAAAACAATCAATAAACTCTCATTTTCTTTTAACAGTTTAATATTAATCTGGGGGATGGTGGGGAATGGTAAATGTGCTGTTACGGCGCTCTGACCTCCTCTCCGAAGCTGGGGCGCTAAGCAAAAGGATGATGGGGAAAGAAAATGAAGACAGGCCACAGCAGGAGATCCGAGATGATCTGTTAATGAAACTTCTGTGCTGCCCTCTGTTTTGATGAGTTCCCATGGTGATCAAATAGAATTATAAATAGGCTTTTGTAGTTGTGGTCAATTTTCTATCTATCGACATGATAAAACAAGACATGACACAATCATACACCATAAATCTCTCACTCTTCCCTGCTGTTGGGAATCAATGAATTATTGAACACAAACTCTAAAAAAACAAATGAGAAATTTACTTGGGCAAAAAAACTTTCTGCCAGACAATGTGGTCAGTCAACTCTTGCCACGCCAGCATGTTCCTCCCCCACATCAGTTCAGCTGGAAGAATAAGGACCACGGAGGCCACTGTGTACAATTAGCACAAAGAACTGTAATTGTGTACAGGAGAAATGTAGGCATCAAACTTCCATTAGGAGAGAGGACTCCCAGCCAGGGTGAAAAATGCATTTGGAATAGTCTCACCTTGTCAGGTTAATAACTTGAGACACCTTTCAGAAAACCCACCCCTCCCCTCCCCAGTGGTAAATGCAATAATAATCACGGGGTTACTGGTGTTAACTGACAAACTCCAGAGCTAAAATGTGAATTTGCTCTGCCTATTAAGCTAAGTTCCAAATGCCCTTTGGCGAGCTGTGAGGAATCTGGTTCATCTTTAAACAGTTGCAGTTTGGGGATTAAATTAGCAACTACATCTCTTTTTTTCCTTTTCTTTGCTCCCACATTCAACTAGAAATAAAGCTATGGAGTCAGAGTCACACACAATACAACAGGAACAAGGGCATCTTCATTCTTGAGAATGAGGGGCCATGTTTAATTACTCCTGGGAGGGCCAGTGTTAGTCACTGAAGGTGAAGTCCTTGCTTGGTTGAAGTAGATTAGATGAGAAAATGAAAACAGAAGAAAAATTACATAGCAACGTTCTCTCTCTCTCTCTCTCTCTCTCTCTCTCTCTCTCTCTGTCTCTCTTTCTCTCAACCTCCGCTATCAGAATTATGTGGTAGCAACTCTAAAAGGACTGTCTAGGGTCTTTCCTTTTTAATTAAATAAATATCACTTTGGAAAAATTATAAGCTATAATAGATTATAAATAAGATACTAAAAAAAAAAAAACCCTCTGCATTTTATCTCACCACCCAGACAGAAACACCAACATTTTGGTACATTCCTTTCTGGGATTTTCTGTGTCTCTATCTGTGTCACAAAGTTAAACACATGTAGCACCTACAGTTCATATGTGTGCCAGAAAAGGTCACCATGCATTATTTTGCATCAACATCACTTCATAATGTGTTGGACTGTTTCTTGTTTGAATATTTGTACCGATTTTCAGTTTTTGGAGAGCTGGAGATACATACGTGCTCTGTATTTTTTCTATGGCAATATACCCATCTCTCCACTAATCCTCTAGTTTTTGTTGGTGCTGGTTTTATACTTTGTAGATATTTGCAACTGCTTACTGAATAAATGAATCGATTATAGTCTTTGATTAGAAGATTAATTTTTAATTACACACAAAAAAAGTTTGAAATGAAATGGTGTTAGTGTATTTTATATGCTTTTCCTGGAAACTAATAAATTTAGGAATTTTGGATTTTAATTGTGGAAAAATGGCTATTTAAGAACATTCTTCAAATTATAACAGATAGTCTAAAAAGGTGTCAGGAATGTGAGAGTGGTCTGTGAAGATGAACTGTATAGGCTTTGACTAGCTCTTTCAGCATAATAGGATAGGCCACTTGCCCAATGGAAATGATGTGTCCTGGGAGATAGAGCCATTGACTAATATATTCCCTCAGGGCAGGAACAGGGAATCAAGAGACATGTTTATAAGCATTACGATTGATAGAGAATATAATAAGCAGTAAGATAATATGGTTGAATGAACACATCATCAAGGATGGAGGGATGAGTACCTCAGTTTACATTTTACCCCTAAGGGAGTTTGGTCAAGCCAGAAAGCAGTTCTACTTTCCTCTTAGAAATTTGGACTTTGCAGTTAAAAGTTGAGTCATGTACAATATCAGGCTGACAGAAGGTCATTATTAAGGTGAAAAACTTGTATTGTTTCAGTACCGACACTGATCTGGTGGCTGATGGAAGATTATGGAGTGACCAGGCAGCTGAATTTGGCTTCGGCTGAACATGAGCTCTTGTGTGGTTGAGTGTAGCATCACATTCTGGACAGGAATCAAGAGGAGAAGGGATAGTTTTTGCTCTTTGAGTCTGCCATCATCTTCTCTGCCACCATCTTCTCCATATCAGAAGCCATATTAGGTAAAGTACAAGCAAGCCCTTGGAGTTCCAAGAAAAGCTAAGTAAATCTAGACAATCTTTGCAGATTGCCTGTGTTGGTCATAGTGGTGATCGTGAGTAAAAGGGTGAACTTTTTTTTTTTTTTTTTTTTTTAAGAGTAGCTTAACTCTTGCTATTTTAAATTTGTCTCCAGATTTTATTTCTTGATATTGTCCAATCCAATGAGACAAGGTCTCACCCTGTACACATATACCCATCCTTGATGACTACTGTGCACACAGAGTTTATGTTCTTTTATTGTTTGTTGCAGAGAGGCACTGGGTTTAAAGGGGGTATGTTTAACTTAGTGTACTAACAACATATCAGGATACCTCACTCTAAGGTGGCTTTTCCCTAAATCGTGGTCCCAGGAAATGACGGCATTGTATGGCTTTGGTGTATTAACTTCTGTGATAGATTATATTAGCTGGACCCTGGACACAAGTGTGAGTAGAACAAAGCCAAGGTTAAATTGTACAGGGCCTTTTCTAAGTCATATAACTTTGAAGGAATTTATCAAATATAACTTCTAGAGTGTCATTGGAGAAGTGAAAAATAATACTAGAAGTCATTGTATTCCCTGCTTGAGATTTAGGACAGTTACATTACTTTAAAATATATCTGTGTTCATGGCTGTCAGAAGAAATCCTAACAAAATCCACACATTTGCCACATCCATTACGACTGGAAAGAATTGCTTTGAAATGCTTGCTCTAACCGTTATACAGCTGCAACTTCCTCATTTGAGGTTGGACATTTCTAGTTCTGGGCTCAAAGTTTTCGCCCACGGGGCCAGGTGAAGGTGGTGCATCTACCAACCACCAAGTTCTCACCGTAATGAAAAGTCCTAACGGCCAGCATCTATGGAGCACTCAGAGTTTGTCAAAGGGACACTGCCTAGCCAAGGTTTATTGCATCTGTAGAGCAGCACTACATAACAGGTATTAGTATCTTCTTAAAGGTGCAGATAGGAAAGGAGGGTAAGGTTACCTAAAGCTGGGTGTCATAGCTCATTGGTGGCATGAAGAAAGACTACTGTGAGTTTGAGGTCAGACTGGCCTACAGAGTGAGACCCATCTCATCAACACTGAAGTTTACTTCCCATCACCTCTGCATTATACAGAAGGACTGGGATCAAAAGCCAGCTAAGTGCAAACTCAAGGGTGTCCTACTCATTCTCCCTGTCTGCATAGCTGTGCTTTTACACAGCAGTGACCAGGCAGCCCAGTGTACCCATTAAAGTCTGAGCACCAAGTAATTTTATTTGAATTATCTTTAATACTAACTTAACAATGAAGAGAGGATTCCCCAAACATATAATAGGAAAGACATTTAAATAGAACTAGTGGCTGGTATGGTGAGTCACCAAACATATTTTACTACAATTTCTATGACAGATCATGCCATCCAAATAGAATCAGCTGTGGGGAGTACATCCCCCAAACCTCTGGCACTTTCCTTTGCATGTGCGGAACTATGCTGCTTTCAAACAATTCATTGACCCTACGGGGAGCCCCAAGATTTCCCAGATGTAAGCTAGATTTTCTGAGAACCAGCCTGGGGGTTCAGTTCACAGAATGCACAGCATGAGGGAAGCAGCAACCTGGGGTAGGGTCCCTCGCGAGGGTGGAGTGGACTGCATCTTAGGCAGGAGAGAAGGCAGTGTTCTATAACCATCATGCTTAGCACAACTTTGGGGATTCTGGTGTTCATGCTGTGCAATCGCTCTCCTAAAAATATGTGCTGCTGATGATATTATCATCTTGTTTTGTGCTTAATAACGAGACGGATAAAAACTGTAGCTACTCATGAGTACAAAAGCGAAAAAGAAAAATGGCAAACGAAAAAGGTAAGTCATTTGTTGTAAGAACCTACAAATAAATTAAACCTTGCCTAAGATGTATTGATTTTCTGTGGCCTTGCCTGTAGAATAATGTCAAGGGTTCCTGACAATCCATTATATTCAATAGGCGAAATCTCCTTATAATTTTTTTTCTCTTTCCTGAACGATGTATAATCTATTTTTTCCTTGATGAAAAAGCAGTGCTTTGTAAGCTTGAGAATTCTTTAAGGCTGTGAACAAAGCCCACATGCTGTATGCAGAGAAGTTTCTTGTGATCATTCCTTCAGCATCACCTACAGAGGGAAAATGATTATAACTGACCCTGCAAATGATTAGGCAAATCTAAGCATGCACAGAATTTCTCACACAGTAGCAGATTCCTAGAATCTGGAGGTGACTGGGCTAAGAACAGGTATTGCTCTTGCAGACTTTCATCACCCACGTGGTAAGGCTTATAACTGCTTTCTAACCTTAGCTAAGGAGATCTGACACCTTCTTCTGGCCTCCATGGGCACCCACATACATATCATTTTGAAAAACATTGAATACATCTTCCAAACAAAAGAATGACATGCCAAAATGACGTTCTGCCTCCCCCACCCGAAGTGTTTGGTATTATACAATGCATAGAAATCTTAAATATTTCTGATTAATGTTCAATGTAAAACATCCAATATCTCTCAGTCATTATTGGAAACTCATTCTTTACTACCAGCACCAAACGTGATTCTATAGAAAGCATTCTAAAGCAGTGTATTAGTCCACATTAATCCACAGTTTAAAGAGATGCTTCTCTTGAGCATGCAATAAACTGATAGGTCTTACCATGAAAAATTAAAACGCCTCTACCTACAGTGATGTTGAGGGAAAGATGGATATAACGTTTCTAGGGAACAGTGACACCAGACATCATAATCTTTAACCCCTGTGATGACTCTTTGTAAGAACGTGTGTGTGTGTGTGTGTGTGTGTGTGTGTGTGTGTGTGTGTGTGTGTGTGCATACACCTCTCCTGCTGACAGCCTAGCTGCAGAAGAGAAAATGAAGGGTCTGAAGATGTCCTGACTGACTAGAAGATTTTCATTTTTAGGGTTTAATAGCATCTGGTTTTGGAATCGGCCATTGAGAGGTCTGGTGTGCCAGGCAATAGGACTCGGGGATTTCATAATCCTATGGCCTGACTATGTGAATCTGGAGGCCTTGTGATCAATAGCTCCGCTGTTTTGGTACATGTTCAAGTTAGCTCTGCTTTCTGGACCCTGGCAGTGGCTACTTAATTCTCAAGGTTCAACCTAGATTCTCTAAGAAACTCTCCCCGACCACCAAATACCATTACAAGACAGCGAACACATAGACAAGAAACTCCAGCTTTGGGAAGAACCTAATGCACCCTGGAGAGTAACACGGGGAAGAGGAAATCCCAGCTGATGTAACAAAGCCTGCACCCCAGGGCACCTTTCATCCCGGAAAGAAAACGGCTACAGCTGTGCCAAACCTCTTATCTATAGTCAGACAAATACAGAGATTTGAAGCAGGCAAATAATGCAGATGCTGAAGTGAGCCTGCATTGCTGACACTGAGCAAATGGCCCTTTGTAAACATGTTCATTCATCTATTCCATAAACTACCACCGAGTGCCTATGATGGGCAGGGACTGTGTGGGGCAGCAGAATAAGAACTAAGCTGTGCCCAGGCCTGTTTACAGCCCACGGGTTACAGAACAGAGACTGTAGATGTGTGAAAACTTAGCTGCACGTGGACAAGCCTCAGGGCTGGAAAAGCCATCCAGAGATGCCCTGGAGGGAGGGGCTAGTTTCACCGAGAAGGTGGTCCCTAAGGGTTCAGAAGAAATTCTGTGTTAACTGGAGGTGGCCTACAGAAGACCACGTGGACGGAGGCCAAAGACCCAGACAAGGCCAGGGAGAGTGGACCCTTGGGGTCACGTTGATAGATCACTGCAAACAGGATATCAAATGGGAGCTGGGGGCTGACCGTGGAGCTCTGAGAGGGCCGGTATGATGAGCCGTCTAAATTGGGGCTGAGAAAGAGCAGCGCGGTGGAATTCCTCCAAAGCTTTTCTCCTGTCTCATGAAGATACCTTTCTCCTTCCTGTCTCCCCTTTCCTCCCAAGACAAGCGTCTGGAGGAAGTAACTAGATCCTCTCTGCCCACTCTATCCACTGCCACCAGCAGTCCTCTGAGGTCTGCTCCCCATAGCTCGCTTTGGTCCAAGTCTCCAGCAACCTGGTAACAGTCAGATGCAAAAGGCATGTGCCAGGCAGGTCTTTGGCTGTCTGCCCCTCCAGATATGCAATCATTGCCAGATCCAAAACCTCCCCCTGGCTCTACGTGGTGTGCCAACTCTCTTACTTCTGCACACACGTGCTATAAAAATCTTCTCCGGGCTGTTCCTTTCTCCATCATCTCTGCAACGCTTCTCACGACACCCTTTCCTTAAGCCAGTGCTTGAGCTGACACTAGAATCACCAGAGAGCTGGACTCAGACATTTGGGTCTCTTCTCCACAAATGATGATTCAGTAGGTCTCTAGCGGGGCTCAAGAACTTGCACATAAGAAAACACGTACTAGAGGATGCTGCTGCTGGCTGCCTGGGCCCACGCTTTGAGGTCATTGCCTGAAACAATCTTTTCTGTGCCTTTGACTTTGGTTACCAACAATCCTATTGACATACAACACAGACAACATCAGACTTGGCTATCCCAGTGGGTCTACCACAGTGTTCTGTGGACATTTAGCACTTGGCCTATATAAAATGGAGCTTATTCAATCTCCCTTGACCTGCCTCCCCATAGTCCCAAGCTTTCTACTCCCGGACTCACTGCCTTAGAGAAAAGCCCTGCCCACCTCACTTCCACCATATGTCCCAAATCTCAAAATTCCCAGGGATGGGATTGCTGCCTTCATTAATTCTTATTCACACGTGTCCCTGAATCTTTGTCGCTGCTGAGGTGCCCCATTCTCACCCCCAGACAGGGATTGTGGTAGTGGCTTAACTGTTCTTACTGTTTCCAACCTCACCCTTTTTAAACCCATCCTCTACGTTGCTCTCAGAGATGGTCTTTGTAAGTGTCACTCTCAGCAGCTGGCCTGTGTGACTTCATCTTCCATCACATCCTCACAGAATTTCCAATCTCCAGACTTACTGGTCAACCCACAACGAACTTGTGTCTTTTGTCTGTAAACCTACATTGAGCTTAATGGCTCCCCGGAGGCCCACAGACAGTGTGTTCATTGCGTATACTTACTATGGACGCCACTACCAATCTAAAACCCCAGGTATTCTAACTGCAGTAGCACCAATGCCTAGCGAAGTATAAGGTACCCATGGAAGGTTTACTACATCTTATCCTGACTTAAGGGAAGAAATTTCCCTGGCAACTAGTCTAGCTCTGAAATTAGATGGCAGATTGTATTGTTCTCTCTTGCTAACAAATAATTCTGGGCGGCATTTTTTCCCCTCAGCCATATAGACAGTTGGCCCTGTATTTCTTTCAAATAAATTCATGTTCAAAACAAGAAGGCATACACTCTTACACTTCCCTATACCTACTTGTTCTTGAGCTCTAGGGATGGAATGAGGGAGAACCGGGCTTCAGTTCTGGCCTGGCAACAAACCTCCCAGTGTCTGGCAGCCAGGCTCTTTTCCTATAGAGGGCAGGGTACCTGCTTCAGTGAAGTCATTTCTCAGGGGTCGTTTCATGTATTACCAGTGATTTCAACCATGCATATAATAAAGTGTCCTCAAGTCACGTTGATGAAAGTTTCCCCTCTGCCTTCATGACAAGAAAAGGGGCAGTGGAGAAGTGTGGAGGTGCAGGGCTGCAACAGAATGAGAAGTGACTTTGGTGCAGAAGGAACTGGATTTGGACTCTTAAGGAATTTTAATAGTCTCTGTGGATATAGTGGCAGGTGGAGGCCTGCTCCAGGAATGAGAGTCCCCGCTCACCTAGACAGAAGACGTGGAGCAGATGCTGTAGACTTTGGCTAAGGTTTTGGCTAACTCTGTTAGGTTAACTCATTGCCCCTGTCTATTAATGACTTCCTTTGTTTCTCACATTTTTTCAAAATTAAAGAAATAATTATGCATATATATGTGTGCATGTGTGTGGATATGTGAGTGCAGGTACCCACCAAGTCCAGAAGAAGATATTGGATCCCCTGGGACTGGCGTTACAGGCAGTTGTGAGCCTTTGGTCCTCTTCAAGTGTAGCATGTACTCTTAACCACCAAGCGATCACTGCAGCCCCTGTTGGTAATGTCTTATTTCTGCACAATAAAAAGTTTATAGTCTGATGACCACCTTCACCAAAACTAATTTTTTGAGTATTAATATTCATATTTTAATCCCAACCCATACCTCCTGAAACATAAGCTCCTTGGGAGACTCTGTTGAATATTGAACTTGAGAATAATTTTTTTTAAGTGAAAAGGGTCTGCTCAGGCTAGCTAACCATGGCATACATCAACTCATCTGGACTTGGCCAGAACCTCTAGAACACCTCCATCTACCCCTTCAAGCAGGCATTGCTTTTACTTGCTTCTGTTCGTCATCTCTAACATACATTAGTGTCTTTTGGAGCTTGCAAGACTAGCCAGGCTTTTAAAACCAACTTCCATTGCGATAACGTCATGAGAGGTACTGACTGTGCCAAGGTCTAAATAAACAGTCAACAGATCCTTTCTTGCTAGCCGGGCCAGCAAGGAAGAGGATTTAGTGCTCTCAGGAAGTCCTCTTTGGTATGACACATGCAAATGAAGAATGCAACTAATTAAGCACTTCATTGACACTGCCCAGCCCCAAACGCAGGCTATGTGCTGATCTCGCCATTACTGTGTTTACCACAACCACCAAAGACAAGGGAGAGTGGGGATGGGGTCACTGCAATATGCAATACAATAAATATATCAATTGAAGACCAACATTAAAAGAGTTATTTGCTAATGGGCACCATGCCAGGGTTACTCAAGCAACGCTGCTTGCAGAATTCCTAAGCTGAGTTCACAAGATACAGATCGATGCACCTCCAAAGAGAGTCTATATCAATCTCCATTTCATTCATTAGCTCCCACTTCGAGCTGGTTGGCTGCTAGTTAACTCTTTAATGTGGGAGAAACTGTCAGTGTAAAGGCCACTGGGACATGTGCTCTTCCCAGATGTACTTGACCTGTCAATATTTCTTGCAGCAGACTGTTTAAACTGGTGCAGCTAATGGCAAAATGGAGACCTATGGGGTTTTGAAGGCTTTCATAGCTTTAGAATGGCTTACCATCCAATAGCAAACATTAGTAAATTCATCCCATTGCTGTATTTCTGCCTGTGTTTTACCATCCAGGTGCACAGAAACCAGGCTAAAATTATTTTCCATAGCTCTACCCTTGAACTCCAAGGTATTTTAGACTACCCATTATGTAAATGCCGGCTCCTCTACAATGAGATCCTATCACACCAAGGACTTGGCTGCTGTGGAGATCATTAGTTTGTGATTCAGCTCCAAACAATGAGGGAAGCGAAGCAGCGGCATCTATAAAGTTAGGGTTCATTTTCAATTTGTATTGGTCCAGGGACAACTTTATTGTTACACGGTGGAAGAACCTGGGTGCTCAGGGGGATGCTTGGTGCATGAACTATTTCAAGCCCTTCTGAAAATGTAAATAAGAGCCCTAAAACATAAAGGCATAATTACCAAAACAAAGAATAGTCTCAGACCCCCAGGAAGAGCTGGCTTCGCTTATTTTCTTTCTACAAATATTGAATTTACTAATTTCCCTTGCCTTACTGTTGAATAAAATCAATTTTCTCAGTAGAGCTGATCTCTGCTTTGTTTGAGGTTAGATGTGAAGTTGATATGCATGCTTGGATATACTGTGGTGGAAAAAGCCTTGAATATTTAACCTACGTCACAGCGAGCCCTCCCTTCATCGTCCTGTGGGGTGTATATTGATTCATTATTTGACAATCGGGATTCTCCATAGGTTAATTGACATGTTTGGAATGCATGGCAAGAAAGTCTGTGCATTATTTTAAAACTCCTGTCAAATTGTTTGGAGATACGGTTTGATAACAACACCTGTTTTTGCCTCTCTTGGCCAATACAATCCATTGAGAATCCTGGCTTAAAAAATTTCCCTGCAGAATTGTTAAACATATGTATTTGTATTTCATTACTTGGGTAATAGCTGATTTGCCAAGTTCATTTGCTACCAGTTGCTTCTCAAACATCTCAGTGGGATAATTAAGGATACTAAGAACTGAAACTGTACCGAGTTGGGGGAGGGGCTGGAGCCACTGCCCAAATCCCAGTCCTGATTAAACTGCTGTCCAGAATTAAATATTCAGTAACTGAAAGTCTCTCTCCTTCCTTTACTCTGAGCAACTTATCATCAAGGCGATGGAGCTACTCCCCATGTTATCAAAACGAGACCCCGCCTCGAATTAACCACACCAATCAAACACATCAGACTCCCATAGACTTTCAATTGAAATGTAGTTAAACTAAAAAATTGACTTGGTAATGTTCTAAATGGTGCCTCTCAGTGGATAGATACGTGGAGAGAGAAAATAAACAGTAACTGCGGGAGTAGTAGGCTCTGGAAGAGTGAAGGAAGGTCAGGCGTGGTTCAAGGTTATGGCTGGAAGCGAGCACGGGAGGACTGGGCCAGCTAGTGTTCTCTCTCGAGAAGGGGCAGCTGTGCGGGAAGGAGCCTGGAGAGTGCCAAAGCACGACAGCGTTAGAGTTTAGATGCTCTCCAAGAATCTTGCTGGCTTATGGCACAAAGACAGGGATATTTTAATCATGAGCTATCTATCATCACTTGAATTTGAATGCCTGTTGTTTGAAGTCACAAGCTACCAAGTCCTGTGATAGAGGTTTTCAGGTCTAGTGCTGGAATAGAAAGGTATGAAAACTGGGGGGGGGGGGGGGGGGGGGGGGGGGGCGGGGAGGTAAAAGCCCAAACAGAGAGAAACAAATGGGTATGGACTTGACAGAATGTAACTGCATCTGAGGTGATGTCTCTCTTAACTGTTGGACAAGGAGAAGTCAGAATATTCAATGGTGAGTTTCTGAGGATTTTTCCTCTGAAGAAAATGCATGTGAGGGACTGGACAGAATGTATGAGAAATAAGCTGTTGAGGTCTGTGAGTGCCCCCCATCATCATAAGGATCGAGAATTCATTCATCAGCCCATCAGCTTTCCAAGTTCATCTACACAGTAGAGAAAGAACACCCATGGGCTCAGGCACAAGTCTGTTTCAAAGGTAGATGATTCTGAAATCTTCACTCCTTGCCCATCCTGTTTCAATGTGTATTCCTTTGTGACCTGCCACACCAGGTAACTCAGGAGACCTCTAACAAATCCTTACAGAGACACACATGGTTTTCTGTATACTAGGCACTGGGTGTTCATGGGGAGGTATTGTTTTCGGCAAGGTGAAGAAGTCACCTAACAGTGCAGGCATGATCTTGTTTCATTCACTTTCATTACCTGAGAAAATTGTATAGTTTTGAGTCTCAATGCCCAGGAGCTCTGGCTTAAGGAAGTGGGGAAACAGTTCATACTCTTCAAAGAAAAGAAAAGTCACTAGAAAGCCTCTCTCGGCACATTTCCACAATTTCCGGCTTTCAGGTCGCCACTTACAAGCCATTTCTGGATATAATCTTTAGGCTTAAGCATGTGGAACAGTGGACCAACTAGCTTAATAAAAAGACAATGATGATATGCAACTAATGGACAGAGCATCTCAACGAGGTGTTAACACGTCATTCATTGGACTAAATGCTCTTTCGAACTCTGTAGTAGAAACAATTAAAGAACCGACTGAAGTCTTAAGTTGCTTTGGACTGTCTGGTGCAATTGATCCACAATTATCTTGGTTCTCCCCGAAGCCCCTGAATGCTACTTCCTCCTTCATTGACTTTAAATTTCTTTCATAGCTCTACAACCTGTGTCTGGCATACTGAGTATCTGGCAATGACATTAACTATTGGAGGAAGCTATTTTGATAGTCTTGGAATCCTAAACATCCTACTAAAAAATGTGAGTCATTTGCCTCTTGAATGCTTAAAACCAGCTCCTCAAAACAAACAAGAAATCTAATTGAAAATGTATAGATGATGCTGAGCGGGGATGGCCCATGCTCTTTAACACCAGCACTTGGGAGGCAGGGGCAGGTAGATCTCTGCTTTTGAGGCCACCTTGGTCTATAATGTGTGTCCCAGGACAGCCAGGGCTATACAGAGAAACCTTGTCTCAGAAAGAAAAAAAAAAGAGAGAGAGAAATAAAGTAAAATTTAAAGAGGAGAGGAAAACTTCAGACAAAAGAGACAGCATGGTGTTTCCCCAGGAAACTTGATGACAGGCTTTACAGCAATGCGACAAGTTTGACTCCCAAGTTGGAACCCCATGTCACTCATGGATAGTGTGAGCTCTTAAGCTGGAAGACTGTGTCATTCATGGATAGTGTGGGCAAGGAATTTTGTCCACCATTTTGATATTCTTGGGTAAAGTCTTTGATGGCCTGGAAAAACACTGCGGATCACTTTCCCATTTACACTGTTGTTTGGCTATCTCTTGGTCGAAAAGACAACCGCTGTTTGTGACCATCTCTGTCAGCATACAATGAAGCACAACCAAGTGTACTTGGTTCCTAAAGCATGAAAGAGATCTGGTGTGGACATAGGCGCAGGGGGATCCACTAACATCACCTCTATAAGGAATGTCTTTCTAATAATCTTTATCCCTTGTCTTCCTGTCTGGGAGAAATGGTGCGAAGCTATAGGAGTGAAAGATGCTAACGAAGGGACTCAGCTGTTTCTTTGGAGAGGCTTCTCTGTCCTAAGATGGCACCAATCATCGTCTGGTATCTGAGCCAAACTGGAGTCTTTTGCGTCGTTCTGGGATGACCTGCACTGTGTCTGCGGAGTGACTCAAGGTTGCTGTCACCCAGATATGTGAATAAAGCGACCACGGGCTATCCTTTTCATACCGGCTGTTCATTTAAAATTGATTAGGTACATCCTGACAGAGAAATTAGGAAGACTCTTTTAGCTGGGAACCCAAACTGCTCAGGTTCCGAGACCTCCTCAGAGGTAAGATGTGAGCTGCATCAGAAGAGAGAGCCACAGTATATCATTACGCAGAGCAAAAAGAAAAACACCTTATTTGTGCAGAACGTGAAGACTATTTATCAGATCTCCGTTTATCTTAGTGTGGTTTCCCCGGGAATCCTGGGCAGGGTCCAGCACAGACTCCCGGGGAGATTATTGTAAATGTTCATTCAAACTGCTGCTTAGTGCAAACTTGGTCATTTTAGGTCTCTCTGTAGCTTCTGTGAATAATAATTCATATGGTCTACTGAATTTTCATTTGACATACTCTGAGTCTTTGATGTTTTGCTGTGGCTTCAATTAGGTGTTAACATTAGAAAAGACGAAGTTACAGAAAACGTAGACTAATACAAGCACGTTAATACTAAACACTGTGAGCTCCACTCCTACCCAATACCCCCACTTCCTCTTTTCTTCTATCTGCAGCTGCCACCTGATGCACACTGTAACTGACTTATTGGCTCCATTTCCTACTTAGTGGCTTTCTTTCTCTCGGAACTACCAGGCCCATGAAGGAAGAAGCTTTGCTTTGTTCACAGGTATATCCGTGGAACCCAGGATGGTACTTGACACATAGTAGGTCTTGGATAACTATTTGTTAATGAATGGATCATACTGTCTGTCACAGAACAGGGTAATGCAAACACTGGTGTAATTATTGTTCTCTATGTCCTTGATGTTGCCTTTCCCAATGAGTTAATGATGGCTCAGTGGTCTGTGTTTAATAATCACCCCCAGCAATACTGCAAACGAAGGCGGACATTAATTGCCTCAAACTCAGTGGGAGGTGTAGGCCCCTGGGAAAACATGAAAGTATAAGATCCTGTATAAGAAGCATGCTTTCCATACGCTTTTGACACTTGAAACATTTACCTACCATCTGTATAAAGAAAGAAAACTTCAGGACAGGCAATGCTGCTCCCAGAACACAGTAGTTTAGATTCTATAGAGTACCCTCCAGAAGTGAATTTTAGACAAGGATTTTCAACAGGATAAGGGATTTTAATGTACTTAGATGGTTGTATATTCACATTCTTTCTCATTCTCTGTCTGCCTCTGTCCTAATCTCCTTGACTCTGTCCATCTCTCTGTCTCTCTGTTTCTCTCTGTCTCTGTCTCTGTCTCTCTCTCTCTCTCTCTCTCACACACACACACACACACACACACACACACACACACACACACACACACACACACACAGTGCGGAGGAGGTAAAGGAAGAATGTACTCCCACAGAGACCATAATATCAATGTAGAAATACAAAGGGGAAAGGACTTGGACTCAGAAGTCCCAGATCATATGTAGTTCTAATTCTGCTATCGTTCAGACAGTAGTTGTAGTTGACTTTTCTTTGAGGATCCTGTTATCATCAATTAACCATTTAAGATCCTTGTCTCCTCTAAAAAATGCATAAGCTTATATTTTTTAATTTGAGAGACTAGCAACAAGAAAAAAAATTCTATCTGTGTATAGATCCCCATAACCTTTCCATTTCTGATAGAATAGTCACTAATACCATATTGCTTTATCATTTTCCATTCTTTAGACTCAGAATATTTTCAGTATTTGGAGACTCTAGGGTTGATGTCTGGTCCTCAAACTCAAGACACTGCCTTTGGTGAAAACCTGAGTTGCCTATATAATTAATCAGAGGAAACTCTGAAATAGTTTATGCCATCAATCTCTTGGACAACACACCCAACCACTTCGTTCATCTTGCCCTTAGAACACTGCCAGGGAGCAACATGGATCTCGTTGGGCGAAGCCTGTCTTAGCACCTGCTTTGTTATTTCCTGTGCTGAGTGTGCACTGGTCACCCAAACCGCGAGGAGGCTGTCACTAATGCACCTCTGTATAGTCTGAACTTCCTCAAGGAGCTTTGAAGGGTTCATCCCTTTTGTGGCAGGCAGACCTGTTGCTAAAGGAGAAGGTAATCTTTGTCTCCTCACGTCAGAACCTTCTATGGTGGTTACTCTCTAAACTGGTCTCTACATGCATGACTTTACACTCAGAATGAAAACAGTGATAATCGGGGCAATTTACGCCAATTGAAATGATTCATTTCCTTATTCACTTACAGTAATGGGGTTTTCGAACTAACTGCCTCTTGCGTGTTAGGCAAGTGCTCTTCCACCGAATTAGATCCCCAGCCAAGTTTTGTATTTTCCATCAGTCAAAAGAAACAAGGTAATCATATTATCCCCGTTTAAGCTATCAGAGAAGAGCAAGCGCCAAGGTCAGCAGTGAGCACTGAGTAAGATCACTCTGCAACATGAGCATCGTACATTAGTTTGTTTCCAGGTCTTAAGAGGTCATCTCACGGCACGACAGACCCTACACCATCTAACAGAAAATGTACTGGGCTGGGATCAAGTAATATAGATTTTGCCACTAACTTAATATACTATCTAGACAGTTATCCAAATTGAGACTAATATATATTCAATAGAACTGTAACATATATACACTATATCTATACATTGTAGTGGATAGCCAGTCCAGGTTTGACCTGGAATTACCACCCCCATTGAGGCTTCGGTAACTGTCATGCCTACAAGGCAGAGCCAAGACAGGACCCTTGAAGACCCAAGATCCGGAGGGGCCAGCTCTCTTGGTTCCTGGATCCTGGACGCTGGAGGTAGACCGAGCAGAGTTCTCCAGGGAACACCGCTGGACTGCACTTCACCTTTCCCAGACCCTATAACCTATCCCTTCACTTGTAAGTTACCCCACAAAATAAACCTCCCTTTTAACTACGTGGAGTTGCCTCAATATTTAAACCAATAATACATATATATTTAGAGCAAGCAGAAAGAAGTTTCAAGGCAACACACTGACAGAAATGTATATAAATTTCATGTACAAAGGTGTTTATGCATGTGGGGGGACTTCAAAATGATTGATCTGGGATTTTACTATCCTGATAAGTTTTGACTTAATTGATGTCCAGTTCATTTATTCAAACTGGGGCTCACATAATTTTCCAACTTAGAATAAGGATATTTAGATGTGTGATGATATAATTTCTTCACCTTTTCTGTTTATGATATTATGATTAATGCCTAGATATAATTAATAAAATGGAAAATTATGTACTCCTTTTAAAGGGATGTACAGCATTTTAAACTGGAGGTTTATTTTACATTACATGTCAAAGACCTTTGAGATGCTCATAAAAGTTATAAAACTCCACCTTCTACTATAAGAAACAGGAACACAATTTTTTTTAATCAATTTCAAGGATATGAAATCCTAGCCATGCTTTCAGATTTGAGACCTGTGGTCCTAACTCAAAAGGCACATCTACTTCAGGAAGACATCCTTCCTCACTTGGTATGATGAGCTATGATTAAGCACGGTGGGGGCTTAGCCCAAAGCACAGCACTTGGGTGGCTGGAGTGCTTGGCACTGAAGGAGTTAAGACGGGCCTTAGCAGCAGAGTCTGTCAGTCTGTCCCCAGTTCTGGTTCTAGGCTGCCATCACACCAGACAGTATAGTCACGTCTCCACAGGGCTGTGTATGCTTCAGCAAACCAAGACACAAATGCTCTCCTTGAATCTCTAGGTCTTTGTTCTGAAGTCTCTTGCATCATTTGAGACTAAGATTAAGTGAGTTTGGCATGCCTTTCTCTTACGATTTCATCTTTTGTTATAGGAATGTTGGCCATGATCCAGGAAGTGGGTGAGAGAAGAGCATACCTTCGACTCTTACAGCTTCTAATATTTGTCACATGCTGTTTGAGGTAATGACATGCCTCAGAGAACAATATACACTTACTTCTCCCACCCTAGGAGGGTAGCAGACAGACACCAATGGCCAAATTATATAGCTGTATGCCAGGAGATGAAAACTGCTATGGAAAAACTGGGAAGGTATATAGGAGTGTCAGGGAGCTTAGGGAGAGAAGTTTGCAGTTTGCAACTTAAAATATGGTAGGCAGGAAGTGCTATGAAGTGTGTGGTGCTTAACATCTTGATGGAGAAAAAAAACACCCTTTACAGGTAGGCACCAAGGAATAATGTTTAGGAAGAGGACAGGAGGGCAGAGGTCCTGAGAAGGAGGTGTCCAGTGAGAAGGCAGGATGGCTAGAGTGAAGGGAGAGACGAGGAACTGCTTAGAGATGGAATCCCAGAAAGAAGGTGGAAAGTCTCGTAATAACTTAGGCTTTTCCTCCAGTCATCATAGAAGGTCTGGGAGAGTTTGAAACAAAGTGACATGACCTTATTTATGTGCAGCAAGGCCCACTGTGGTCCTTGGGTTTGGGGGCTAGAGAGACAGAGGAGGCACCGATTGCCACAGTGTTGGCTGGGATGAGAAGAAACAAGCTGATTCTGGATGCATGTCAAAGCTGTATCCAAATGCTGGTTAGAGCCATGGAGTATGGTTGGTGATGGCCCCAACGTTTCTCTAGCAGAGTTGCGGTTAACTTGATCTTGGAACATGGGAGTGGTCACCATGAGAATATAGCATTAAGTATTCAAGGCTGACTGGGGCAATAGCATCCACCATCCCTTCTGATTTGGGGGTGATCTGAATTTCCATACCTTTATGTGTTAGTCAGTATCTTGAGCAGAAAAATGGGCTTACTCTTTTCCTTCTACATACTTGAGAGTTGGATGGGTCAGCCTATCTCATGAAGGCTTTATGGACCACCGTAGCCTCCTTTTGTAGATTTATAGCTCTGTCAGGTCACACATTTGTTTATAAAATTGTTTTCTAAGCTTACAGACTTGGTATTTTTATCCTTTTACTAGAGCTTAAGGTTCCCTAATGTCATAATTATATCTCTTATATCTTACTATCTGTAATCTGTATCTTGCTAGCTAGTTAGATTTCCATTGTTACAATTACACACCATGACCAAAAGCAAGTTGGGAGGAAAGGCTCCATTCAGCTTACATACCCTAATCACAGTCTGTCATTAAGGGAAGCCAAGGCAGGAACTCAAGCAGAGCAGGGACCTGAAGCAGGTGCCACAGAGGAACACTGCCTACTAGTTTGAGCCCCATGGCCTGCTCAGCCTGCTTCCTCATACCACCCAGGACCACCTGCCCAGGGGTGGCACCACCCACAGTGGGTTGGACCCTTCCACATCAATCATCAGCAAAGAAAATGTCCCACATGCCTACCTACAGGCAAATTTGAGGGGGGTGTTTTCTCAGTTGAGGTTCCTTCTTCCCAGATGACTCTAGCTTGTGTCAAGTTGACAAAAAAACTGGCCAACACACCAGTACAGTGTTACCAGAAAAGTGGAGTTACTTAAGACATTCTTGACTGACTGAAAAGGCAAACACAACAACAACAACAACAACAACAACAACAACAACCCCTGCCTATAGAAGTCTCCATGGAGTTCTTTGCAGCATCTGCTCTTCTTCTTGTCTGTTCTTTCAGAACAGAGTCTGTGACAATTTGACCAAGTCTGTATAACAAGTGAAAAGAGAAACCGCACACACCACATTGGAGCTGGGATCCAGATGTAAATAGGATGTAAATAGCTCAGGTCAGCATCTGGCCAAGTGTGATGGGATCTGAGTTTTTGATTAAATGTTACATCCACATCCGCGTTACTGGCGTCTTTGAGGGAGGGTCCATGCTTCAAGACCCGTCAAGTCTGTTATGCAGAATCTGACTGATCTTTTTAGTGTTTCTCTTGAATTCTCTCACAAATGAATCATAGGGCTCATTATCAATGGATTAAATTGACAGGCAGTCAATAAAAGAACAAACGCATATAGGGTTGCCTGAATTATTCAAATGCGAGTAACTTCATTATGTGGGCACGTTCAAGGGCTATTAAGGATTTCAGAAAATGTTTCTAGCAGTTTCAATACATGGCTTTTCCTCATGAGAGTGCATCTTCTGTGTTAACTGAAGGAGAGTTGCCTTGTGGATTCATTGGTGCATCTTAACCTTGAACCTAGCAGGCTTCTCTTAGTCTACTGTAGCTAGCAAAGGTTTACTTCATCGCCCCTGGGCTCACTGGTATTGAGGAGAGCTCTGGGCCAAGAACAGTGGCCTACATCATCAGGACTGAGACACTCAAGCAGGGCGGTAGGTGAACAAAATCTCCACTCTCCATTGCTTGTGTGAATCCACTCAGCCGGTTGGCGTTCATCATCCTGCCCTTCCCAGTCATTAACATGTACCTATTTTAAATTCTAACATTGGCCCTTCTAGCTCTTTCTCTCTCCCTTATTATGGGTTCTGAGCAGGAATTTATTTCAAATTACCCTCCATTATAGACATGGCATTTTACACTGTGCCTTTTTCTAAGAGACCTTTCCCCCACCAGAGCTTCTCATTTCTAAACTTGACGTCGTCAAGAAGAGGGCATGAACATGCTGAGGGAAGTAGCTTTCTTTTCTGTTTTCTATTATTTGGATTTTGCTTATTTAGCTTTTTATGAGTAAAAGGATTTTTTTTTCTGATATGTGAGTTTTCCACATCCTTATTTTTTTAATTGATGAATCACTGCTCACTTTTAGGTGATCTACAGTATGTTACCACATCCATCAGAGGAGAAAGATAATGAGAAAAGTGCATATCATCCAATTTTAGAACTTAGTAGCTATTAATATATGAAATTTTATGAAGGGGGTATGGAGATAATTAAATAAAATTAGATTCATCCATTATAAGATTTAAATGGATTTATGCTCTGTCTTTTATTATCTGGAATAATCCATTTTAAAAAGTACACAGAATGATTCAAGATATGGGTTTGTAGACTATTATCACTAGGAAAGAAGAAAAATCCTATGTGTCAGACTCAACTAATGTGACTCCAAACAAATGCTCTGATAGTTCCGTCTTTCAACCAGAAAAGTATTCTCTTACGTGTTACGTGTAACATTTCCTGCACGCACACATTTAGTTTCTCTTTCCCCCACAACATTTCTCCCTAAACATCTTTCAAGGTCTCTGTAATTATTCCTTCTGCTCTGAGGTCCACCCATACTTCAACTTCATCACCACCACCTCCTTCATTATTTATTTCAGATCCACTTGATATTATTGGGAAGTTCTGGAAGGAGGTAAACAAATTGCAAATAACTTGAACGTTAGCCAGAGTTATCAGTCTGGAGTTAAAGGTAACATAAATTAATGTCTTTATGTGAATTTTTTGCTGATAGAACATTTTCATATCAGATCAAACTTACTTTCGTGCAGATTATCTTGCTAACAAACTATTCATATCAGAAAACTTCACTCAGCTAAGACCATAGATACCATGGACCTTCCTTGATTAGACATTTGACAGAGACAAATCATTGCTTGTTTATGTATCAATCAAGTCGAGTCACAGTAAATCAGTAAGGCCAATCTGTAGCCCAAATAATAAATTTATAGCTCAAGTCGATACAAGAAAGATCACAGAACAATGAAAGAATGTTCGGGACCACAGAAACAATCAAGTTTAACCAAAGTAATGCTGATTTTTTTTTAAATTAAATTTTAAAAGTTAAACTGAGCATGACTACGTTTTTCACACATTTCATGTTTTACCTGAAGTCTATTGTAGGAAAAGAGTTAACATTCCTGTTTGGAGTCTGAAAACTCTTTCTGTTACCACAGATGTACATGTGCTCACAACATACATCCCTCTGTCTTCCCGCTCTCTCAGATCCACACCTTGATTTTCAGAGTTTTATCTTTTAAGCACTATGAGAACAAAAGTCAAAGAATGAGGGACCTCTATGGTTCCATTTTCATAATAGAATTCTGTTGTTCTAGAATGATTTATTTCTGAATAAGGAAAAATGTAAGGAACCTGGAACACAGACAGAAGTAGCTTCTCATCAAAGGTTGTCTATCGTTTTATGAATCACATGTGATGGATGAGATTTATGAATTAGAATCCGTGTCAAAAGATTTACAACGTACTAAATTAGTTATGACATCTTCTCGTCGGTGCGCATAAACTTTCAACAAAACATCTATATCGTCACCACAGGAGCATGGCCAGCCCAATTCCTTCATTCCACAGCAGCACACCCAGACCCTGTCACTGTAGTTGATGAATTCTTGAAGGAATGGGCCTCAGATCAATTAAAATAAACACCACAAGCTGATTTATCAAATCTTTTCTGAATGCTCTCAGAAAATGTCAAAAATCTGATCCATTGACAGAGAAAAGTCAGAGAATCGTGGCAGCCTATGGGATCACAAGACCTTTTCAAAACCATCATAAATCACCACAGAAAACAAATGGGGCACCATGTGATAAGATTTCTTCTGACAGCTTTGCCTCAACAAGACATATACGAGATAAATGGATACCTTCGTCTATACCCAATTGCCAGTTTACAAAGTTCCAAGTTGTCAAACTACAAAAGGCACCAGTATCGAAGTCCTTCCAAATAACATACCTTTTTGGGGTCCGCAAGGGTGGCTTTAAAAGAATATCCCTCCAGCTCTGTATCAGTGCTGCAAGCTCTATACACACCCCTGCTGATATGTATACACGTGTGCTACATACATAAACACACAGCAGCTTCCAAATTTCAGATTTACATACACACAACATATATGTACCCCCCCCCCCCCCACACACACACACCCTGGTCTGGACTAACTTTCACCACTTTCTATTCTTAAAAGCAAACTGCTTTAAAATGCTGAAGTGCATCTAATCAAGGCCCCCTCTGTTTCTTCTTGGGTCATCTCAGTCTTGTGTCATTTCATATATGTTAAGCGCACATTCAAAGACAAGCAATAACAGGCCAGAGCTTCCAATCATGTCAAGAATACAGACATGCTTCCACTAGCGAGTTTTTATAAATATGACAAAAATCCGAAGGCACAGTCAATGTAGTAGTAGGCATTGGAGTGCACAATAAATTTTCATGTTACTGTAGACACAGGTGGCAGATTAACAAGTCAGTAAACATTTAAAATTTCATATAATCTACGGAGCCAATTTACTGATTCACAGAAGGAAAAGAGTTTCCTTTTCAACTAAGTCCGAAGGCCGCGTCTAAGGAAGGAGCATTACAAGTTAGCTGGTCCTGAATATTTAGAAGCAGTCACAAAACTGAACCTAAAGGTTTCAGATAAGGCTTACTATTCTAAGGGCAAAATGTCCAGAGGAAACAGAACCGATTCTCCACGCTCCAACCACAGCTCTGCTTTCCTTCTAGACCAGTGGTTCTCAACCTTCCTAACGCTGCAACCCTTTAATACAGTTCATGTTGTGGTGACCCCCCAATCATAAAGTACTTTTGTTGCTACTTCATGACTGTAATTTTGCTACTGCTATGACATACGTAAATGTTTTTGAAGACAGAAGTTTGCCAAAGGGGTTGTGACCCACAAGATGAGAACCACTGTTCTAGACCTTTGTGAACCTCCTTCAGTTGTGGAAGGTCTGATTGGTTTGGTTGCTAGTCCAAGTTGCACTCACTAGAAAAGTAACCTCATCCCTCAAGATCCTGCCACACTTACCTTGTTTCTAGGAACTGCAGCAAATCCACCATCATAACTCCAGGAAACCTTTCAGCAGTATAGAAGATGGGAGTGGGGATGGAGATGCCACGGAGAGCAAGAGAAGCAATCATGTACAGACCAGGATTCAACAGCTCTCCGTTCAGAATGGGTTGTTTCTTTTGTGTTTTTGCTTTCTCTTTGGTGGCTGATCCCATGATTTCACTTAATCTACAGACATCTATGGAGTGCCCACTAAGCTCATGTGCAGGGTGGACCTCAGAGTTGTCATGCTGGACAGCTCAGTAATATTACAGTTACTCGTGAAGAGAGGGCTTCATGCCCAGTTTTCATCTAACTGCTTAGTAATTTTGAAGATGTTGCAGGGAAATGAAATGGCAAAGGCATTTAGATACCTTTCCCTTTACCCATAAAGGCATGAAAGAACTGTCTTTGCCTTGCAAGTAATAGGCACCAAAGTAGAGAGATACATATGATCACCTTCCCAGGATTGTCTACTTTGACACAGGCTTTGAGTCTATGATTTAACACACATGAACTTCCACTCACTCATTCAGGGTAAACCTTGGGTCATCAGTGATCATATAAAATCTCTATTAATTCTGCAAGACATGAGGACATCTGACTTCTGATGGGCCCCAAACAAAGGCACCATTGTTTATTTTCAAAAGAGATAAGAAAGGAAGTGGGTAGTGAAACATACACAGGATGCCAGCAAACGCTTTCTGCTTTGGGCAGCTTGGTGGGGATGTGAGGATGGGGCTTGTTCCTGTTTCTTTTCATCTGGGATTTTCTTTCTGGAAGGGCAAGCGATGACTTCATTCCATGGCCTTCGATTGCTTTTGTACCCTCCTCGCTGCAAAATTCCAACTTAAAAAAGAGTCCTTTGCTATGAGTCGGTAAATGGAATACATTAATAACGCTTGAGTGTCTGGCCCTTTTCCAGGCTTGCTAACTTGATCACCCTAGCTGCAATGGAGGCATAGATTTTTTTTTTTTTTTGTTTAGTGTAAAGGAAAATTACCCTATATAGCTTTTAACTCCCCAAGGCTATCCCCTAAAAGCCTTGCTCAAACTTCTAAGGTGCCTGGGCTAGCGTTTGAGCTTAGAAAAGCTGTTGGCAAATCCCAGTGAAATTTTTTGACAGATTCATCTTTTAGCCTTTGGGAAAGTGAAGGTGCTACAGGCGAGATATTTGATTAATGCCATAAAAAATAGTGTTGCGGGCACAGCTGGCATGTTGGGAGGAAAATTCATCACTAACTCTAAACCTGCCATGTAATTTTCTACCCACGGTTCTTTTCCTCACTTGACAGAAGATCTGCACAGGACAAACTCAGCTGACAGAGGACAAGTCAGCCAGATGTTGAGGCATCTCGAAACATGACAGATCACTATGTTTTAGCTCAGATTAATGCACTTATTAGAGGTAGGCCTAAATCACTGGTCATGGTCAAATCAGCTGTCACCACCAGCAAATCATGTCACGTTCCCGAACAAAAATAGTTCCAGTCTTAAAGGGGTTGCGGTAACCTCAGCCCTCAGTGCCGAGTGAGACTTCGGCAGGAAGCCTGGGTTGCCTCTCCTCAGAGGTGCAACTGCTTGCAAGCGACCAAGCATCTGCCCCACCGTGACTTTCTGGGAGGCTCCGCAGAACCAGGAAGAAGATTCCAGAGCATGACAACTGCTAAGGTCAGCACGGCTCTGGTCTTCTGGAGTCACCTTCTCTCTTCCTCCCTGTCCCTTTTCCACTTCCAGAATACTCTGCAAACCATCGCCGGTGGCCAAAGATAAACACAAATTTGCTCAAAAATGAAAAAAAAAAAAAACCAAAAAAGTCAAGAACATCTTTCAGGAAGAGGCGGCAGCAGAGTTCCACTGTATTAGCTCATACGAAGCGCATCCCACTTCACCCCACCAGGGGCTGGTGGCTGCTAACAGAACACATCGACTTTCTAGTTCCTCTCCCAATGGATCACTGTCCAGTTTACAAAGTCAGGACCACAACCGGCCCCAGAGTTGGCAGGCTGAGGTAGAGTGTCAGGGAGTAAATAAGCTACAGAAAGCAGCTAATATCTTCATCCCTGGAGGTTGGGTTAGGAGATAGGAAACACTGGCGGAATGAACAGTGGGAAAGTTGGTACCCACCGCACTTCTTCTGGGGCTTCTTCGTAAGACGAAGATGGGCGCCTGGGGAACTGGTGCTCCCGGAGACAAAATTCCCATTAAAACTGCAGAAGTCAGGGGGAAAGGACCACTATAAAAAGGTAGCGTTTCTGCCGCTGTGTTTCCTTTTTTCTTCTTCTTTTTAAAGACCATAATCTAGTAAATCAAGTAGGTTAGTGTGTCGGCCAGAGCAGACCGTGACTACAGAAGGAATGAGTGTTTACTGCCATACTCGTCATGTCCCCTGGACGCTCGGTCCTCACGTTGTTTGTTCACGATCTGAATATGTTGCCGGGAAGATGGGTTAACATGTAAAGGTGCTTGCTTTAAGCCTGACCAACCTAAGTCCAAACCCTGGGACCTACGCGGTGGAAGAGGAGAACTAAGTCCTGCAAGTTGTCCTCCGACCACACAGGTGCCATGGCTGACCCAGGTACAGACACACAGGCATACAAACAGACAGACAGACAAATGGACGTTTTACAAAGATCTGATCACGGTACCTAGTCCTCCAAGTCGGTTTGCCAGCAGAGAAAGAAACCTTACTAGCAAGGTCAGTAGTGGAAGGGTAAATTGTCAAAACTAGAACAGACACCATTTCTTCCATTTTCTGAGTCGCTGTCACCAATGGTGACACCTTCTGGTGGCACTGGAGTCTGCCCCTCTCTCTCTTTCCTCTCTTGATATCAAAGCCTCAGTGACTTCTCTGTGCCTTCCCTCTGCACCGCCCTTTCACTAGCTATGGCCGTCCATCTCTGCAAGTTTCCAAATCCTCCTCCTCCTCCTTCGTTCTCTCTGCACTACGGGCAAATGGAATAGCCTAATGTTAGTTTATGCCTTGCCTTCAAAATATCCAGTGGTTTCTGCCTACCAGGTGAAATTTCAACCCCTAGCTTGTAGTAATAGTCACCTCAAATAACAACTTGATATACACTGCCAAGCGCACACACAGTCCTGGGCCCTAGTGGCTTATTTATTATCCTCTGAGCTGCCCTTTGCCATTTGGTAGATGTTTCATTTGATTTTTTCCTCCAGATAGAATAGTGTGTCCTTCTCTCTATGCTCATCGAACTCCTATCTACCCCCGAAAGCCCTAGTCTTAGTGACCCTCTTCTGTGACTCCATCCCCGTATCCTCATCTCTTCTCACTTTCCCTGCTTGATGTTTTCTCTCCTGTTCTCCTGTCCCTTCTTCGTCATGCCGCGATGCTACTTTCTCTTGTGTGCCGAAGGGCAAGTTCTTCGGGAATGTGGACGAAGAAATGTCCATCTCTGCATGCCTGTAACTTTTAATGAACTAGATAATCAAAACTGGTTTTGAATGACTGAATTTAATAGAATTTTGGTTATTGCAAATAATCTTGGTTCCCAAAGCCCCTGTTCCTAAAATGTGGGGTTCAGGGGGCAAATGACTAGGTAATGGTGTGAGTACTCTGTGTTCTGCTCCGACCTTCGCCTCGTCCACAAACTGGTAATGGTGCTTTCGGTGGCTGAGATCTGTGACTCCAGGTGGCTAAAACTATGGTCTCCTGTTCAAAATGCCCAGTGTAGCTATAAGGCTGGCAGCGTCCTGAGCTTTCACCCTGGCATCCTTAACTTTCTTGGGCTGGACTTTCTCTCTCCATCCTACCACTTGGGGTCCAAAGGAGATCAAGGGCACAGCTGAGATGCAATGTCTGCCCACCAACATATTACACAACATCATCGTTAAACTCTGTTTGAAATTCTCCGTAGAAAGGTCTAGGTACCTTTGCATGCCATTTGATAATGAATACTTCTATAGATATGAGGTGTCAGGACCTATCAACCAGAAAGGGCTCAAGCAGTTTTCATTGGTAGAAGTACTCCCATTGCAAGCATGGAATGGCTGTAAAACACGTTTACATACGATGTGTCTAGAGCAGTGGTTCTCAGCTTTCCTGTCGCTGTGACCCTTTAATACAGTTGCTCATGTTGTGGTGACCTCTAACCATAAAATTATCATGATTTTAATTAATTAACCAATTAATTAATTTTATATCTCAACCACAGCTTCCCCTCCTCCTCATAAAATTATTTTTGTTGCTACTTCATAACTGTAATTTTGCTTCTGTTATGAATCATAATAGAAATATCTACATTTTCTAATGGTCTTAGGTGAACCATGAAAGGGTTGTCTGACCCCCAAAGGGATTGAGGCCCATAGATTGAGAACTGCTGGCTTAGAGGGTAAGTTTCTGATTTATAAACTTGGAACTTTGTTTTTTCCCCCATCCTCTTAGGGTTAGTTTTATGATGGACTTCCAGAAGGCTTTGTGAGTGATGAGCACAGCCCAGGAAATGGTAACTACAATGGGTGGCCAGGGTACATTTCTGGGCTCCAAGGAATTTAAAGTCTGGTAGATGGAGGTGATAAAATGGGCATGTGCATGATTGCTGTATTAGGAAGAAGGCAAACAAATTCACCCCCCCATTAACACTGAGGCTCCTAAGAGATCGGAAGCCTTGCAGTCAAAAAGTAGTCACGAGAGAAACAGTTCAGTGGCACTTCTGACTGGATAGATTCTTGACCAAGTTCTCTAGTTCTTCCTTACAGGGCGGGGAGTGGGTGGAAGGAGCAAAGGCTGAGACTTAATGCCCTGAAGCATAAAAAGGACAAGGCTGGTGCAGATAGATACAGAGCCCATCAAAGCCATGGGAATAGCACATTGCTCTCAACTCAGATGGACAGAGCGGGAAACAGAGAGGAGGAAGGTGGGTCATGCCGAGGCAGTGAGGAAACAGGAGAGCAGTGTGGTGCTAACAGAGAACACTGGAGAGGCCTCCATGTGTGGTCGAGAGGCAGCAAAGGAAGATGAGGTCACGTGAGAAGAAGCCAGGGGACGAACGGGAAGTTCTAAGGACAAGGCTGGTGAGGCCAGTGTGTAGGGGGTGGGGAGAGCCGCACAAACTCACTGCTCAAGTCCTTGGAAATGTCGGAGTAGGCTCGCCCTCCATGCCAGTATTCCTGCTTACTAGTCCTCACAGGAACCTTTTCCTATGGAGTCAAATTCAGGTCCAGAGAGTCTCAAACGGCCTCAGGGCTACATGATTTCTGATGGGTAGGGTTTGAATGACCGTAGGTGTGTGTCCTACAGACATGCCAACCTTAGGGCTTCTGGTTTTCCCATCTAGGAGGGTATGAAACTGGGCTGTAGAACCTCTCTCTTTCATATTACCCATATTTGAATCCCCACTGAGTTGAGCCTCGTAGCAATTCACTGAAATATAGATATAGAATTAAATTTTCCATTACTCTACATTACTGTCCGATTACTACATGAACTATAAAATATGAAACAAATGAAAACAGCAAGCTCCAAGAAACCTGCTTCTATAGGTTGAGGGGATTTATATCCTTTTTTTGCTCTCCCAAGTAATTAAAGGATACAGAAGAGCAAGAGAAAAATTAAGAGCACTTGGTACTTTTTTTCCCCTCTGATTCTACTGTGCTGAAAATTACGGGCGAAGAAGCCTCATATTTCTCATCCTGGGAAATGTGTTTTCATGACACTGAGAGAGTCATTTTGGGGAGGCTGGGGATGTTGGCAGATATATGTTCTAACAAGGCTCCCCCCCCAAAACCGTAAAAGTTATCTTAAATAAGATATCACACTTTTAAAATTCCCACACTCCATACTCCAAACATATAACTAACATGCTAAGGCAATTCATACAAGAATATGTAAGAGTCAAATAGCTCAGAAGTCAGTATATTTTGGGGATCAGGATGGAGCTCAGTGGTAGAGCACTTGCCTAGCAGCCATTAAGGCTCTGAAGTCTAACAGCACCATAAAAGAGGAAAATGTATACATAACCCCCCCAACATACCCCTAAGGCCAGATGAGTTAAAACTTCCCCTAGGGAGGATTGGCTGGTTAAACTATGTGAGGTAAGTGCTTTGTAACTTTGTCAAAAGACATCTATTGGGAGGTGACTATACTCAGAGAAGGGAAAATCTGTCCCAGGGAAGGGTAGACAGAACAATGGGATCCAGGGAGTAGAGGGTGCTGGGGGTGGTAAGGCAACAGCATCTCTACCGGATACTGGAGACACTTTGAACAGGAAGGTGAGCGGAAGCAGACATCAGCTGCACAGCGGTACGTTTCTCTTCTCCAGACTGGACAAGTGGTGGTTTTTTCTCATTTTAATCTCGAGTGTAGGGCTTTCTTCCCATCCTCCACTGCCTCCCCACCAGTGTCCTGGCTCTCCAGAGATGCAGGAGTATGAAAAGATAAGAGCAGCTGTTCTGGTCTGGGGACTGGCCCTGCAGGTGCCCCAAGGCCCCACCTGTTCTGGGGGCAGACCCTAGTCTGGTGTGTCAACCCCAGGCTTGGGCCACTAACCCCAGAGCCTGCAAAGCTGGGCCACTCAGTTTTATATTTTTCTCAGTATAATTAAATCCATCCAAGAAGTCAAATTTACTTGTGGAAAGATGATTTCATTTATTTTAATCGATTTCCTCTCTCAAAGCTCATTTATGGATTATGTAGAAGTATGTGGTTTTTCTCTTCTATTGAGATATATGTACTAATTTTAAATAAGTTTTTCCCCAAAATTAAAATAGTCATTTAGTTTACCATTAAAAAAGCAGTACAATATGACTAATTTTACATGAGTACTAAACCACAGCCAATGCGGCAATTTTTTATAAGAAAGAAAAAAAAAAAACCCTAGCCCTTACTCACCTTGAAGAAGATTTATTTGAACAGATAACCACTGTTATTAGAAAACATATACTCAGGGAAAGCACATTATTTCAATAAGCAGCTGGTCTCTCCTGGATGCATTCCAGGTGTCCGCGTTTCTGTGGGGTTGATTTCTACAGGTAAGACTACGTTTTGCATTTAATTCCTTGAGTTTAGGACTGCTCTGCACTGCTTCTCCAAGCTCGGCATCATATCCTAGCTCACCTGCCCTCTTTATGAAGTCTCTAAAATTCAGGTGTTATCAGGCATGTCTTTAATAACAACGAACAAATGGAGGCAAGAACCACAAGCATGGGATGTCCTGTCCGACTTGAGTTCCTAGCATCAAAACCACCATAAGGCATTTGCTACTGCTGCCCCGCCATTCCTTTTGGTAGTCTGCAAAATATTTAACACACCGCTATTTCATAGTGATTTAATTGTGGTGGGCCAGCCCTCTCTCTGCTTCCTTTGGGAGACCTGTTGACAGATTGGGACTCTTAGGGACCCATCTACTCAGATGCATGGCTGCATTGGGGAGGAAAGGGTCACATCTGTGATGTTAGACGGCACATTTCAACACTTCGGAGTGAGCAGCAAGAGAGAATCATGATTTCTCCATGAAGATATTTTGTATACGTCTCACTCTTGATTTGAAGAGCACATGGGATGAAGATAAGAAAAAAAAAAACAAAAAAACCAGTGATACAGGCTGAAAGGAAATCCTAAGTTGCTCTTGCATTCTGTTGTCTTGAATTCTGGGGTGAAAATCTTCATGGAAGTCAGCATTGCTCTCAACATAGCTTCGCTAGTGCATGGAGTTTCTGGGGACTCCCCTGTCTTTGTTCCCTAGCCTCCTGTCGTGGTAGTATGAACGTGCTGGGATTATAGACGC
Organism: Peromyscus californicus insignis; assembly: GCF_007827085.1. Lineage (NCBI taxonomy): Eukaryota > Metazoa > Chordata > Mammalia > Rodentia > Cricetidae > Peromyscus > Peromyscus californicus. The sequence continues at coordinate 23,261,581 of NW_026294447.1, read as the reverse complement.
CAGCCTCAGCATTGGTCTTTACATGGGTTCTGGTGATCCAGACTTAGGGTTCTCACACTTACATGGCGAGCATTGTACTCACTGAGCCTGTGTTTGACTTTCTGTCACATATGAACAGTTGTATGGGCCTTATCAAAACTTTACCCCCTTTTCAGAAGACTGTGAAAAAAAAGAGAGAAAAAGAACTTGGTGAGCTTGGGCGAAGTAGCTTGCCAGTAAAACCAGGAGGAGATGGGAGAGAGGAATATATTAATGTTAATTTACATTACGGTCAGGAGAATGGAATTATTTAGTGACTGTATCCACACGACTTCTGGTGAGGCATCACCTACTCTGAGAAGGCAACCTCAGTCACACACATATAAGTAGCATAAGATACCATTTTTCCTTCTTATTAATAAATTTCTATTCTTCAACATTAAGAGTCTAGACTCATTTTTGCCCTCTTCTTTGGGTCTTCAAGCTTATTTCAAACACAGAGTTGGAAGGGACAGTTCCAACAATCATTACTGTAAGAAGTGAAAAGAAATGGCATGGCAAAATCTGGCAGGCAGAGAGTGATTTCCAGGAGAGATACTGGTCACCAGCTGAACTGAGATCCCGATCCATTCATCCATTCCTCCTCTAGGAACGCTTCACTCAGTTAAGAAGATAACGACTTAGACAAACAGATGAGCAGTCAGAAGCCCCAGCTCCTCGCCATCTTGTTCCTACCAGCATCTGAGGGAGGATGCTCTGAAGCTCACGACTGTGCCAGACAGAGGCCGGGACTCAGTGCCGCAGAATGGGAGGAACAGTGTGTAATGAGGCATCAGCGCCCAGTGAAGAAAGGCAAAAAGATGAAAAAGAATAAGAATTAGCCCCTGGTGCTGTGGAACACAGGAGACCCACAAAGGCTAATTTCAAATGGCTGGAGCTCTTACATCTTCGGGATGAACTTGCTTCTTGCTGCACTTGTAACTCCCATTAATGTTAATGTGGCCAAGCCCACCGAGAAGAGAATACAGACCCTGGCTTGCTTTCATCAATTCACTCTCTTTTTTTTCCCCCATCCAGTGGGGGGTGTGTGGTTACCTTTATGAATTAAGACAGGAACCTATGATAATGTACAAATACATTTGGGTTGAAAAAGAAAAAGAGAATAACCTATGAGCAAAGGGAAAAAAAAACTTATCTAAAGTACACAGAGCAGATGGCAGTTCATGGAACACAGCATTTAGAGTGCAAAGTCAAGTCCTAGTCATGAGCTCTCACAAGGACTGACGCAGACAATCAGTGACACCATAGTATTTGGACCCTTCGTTCACACGCTTGCTTTTCCCCAGGCATTCACGCCAGAAAACTCTTAACAACTCTTTGGTAAATAAATTATTAGCATTTGTTACAAAGAGCGGAGAGCTTGGGTGAAAAGAAACTTAAATTTTTAAACTTTGAAAACAATGATCAGAACAGTTCATAGAGAGAATGAGGGTTAGCGGATGACTCAGTGGTGAAATGAATTGGAAAGATGACAACCCATGGTCACTGCAGAATGGAGTGACATGTTCACTGGCCTTAGAACAGGCTGTATTAATCCAGGGGAGCCTGTGGGATCCTCAGCGCATTTCCCAGAGTTACACACATGCCCAATATCTAGGAGATGCCCACCGAAGCCTCTGTGGCAGTACACGGATGACTAGAAGCATGCCAAGGAAGTGACAGAGGAGATGTGTGTGCAGTTCTACACTTTGAACAAGCTTCTCACTCGCTGATTGGCCTCGCAAGCTTCCTCTGAACATAGGTGGGGACTGTCAGGTCACGGCTCTGCGGCAATCTCTGTCCCTTTGGACTGAGGACTCTGAAGCCTAAACTCCCTGTTCTGTAGTCACAAGCAGACCATCTTGTGCTCACTATGTTTTTAAAAGAATCAGGCAAACTAAAAGCAAGCAAGATAATTAACCATGCCTGCATATACGAGTCTGCATTTCAAAAACTTATTCTCACAGCTGTAGTCTTTCAAGCTGTGATCTGAACTCAGCTTCTCAATATTTTTAAACTTGACATTGCCTAATACTAAAATGGACATATATATGCACGTGCACACACACACATACACATACTCACACAGAGATGCATATATCAATCTGATAAAACAGTAAACATGCTGACCTAAATGAAGGAGACAAGAAATAAAACCTAGATAGTAGTGTGCATTCAAACGTCCATAAATGAAGCAAACCCCACAGTAAGACCTTCTGTAGAATTCAGATAACAGTCTATTCTGTGCTACTAAGAATGCCATCTGTCCTGGCCAGCCTTAATTGTCAACCTGACTCAGACTAGAGTCGCCTGAGAGAAGTCTCAATTGAGGAACGCCTAGATCAGGCTGCTCTGTGGGCATGCCTGTGAAGAACTGTCTTGATTACTAATCGATGACTAATTACTAATCTTGATCACTAGGACGGTCCATCCTACCATGGGTGGCACTATTCCTCAGGAAGGTAGTCCTGGGCTGTTAAAATAGAACAACATTTGCTAAAGAGTAGAGAAATGGTTCAGCTGTTAAGAGGTGGTTGCTCTTGCAGGGAGTCCCGCCCACATGATGGGTCACAACCCCTTGTATTTCCAGTTTCAGGGATCTGATGCCCTCTTTGGCCTCCTCAGGCACCAGACGTGCACATAGTGCACATACATACATGCACACAAACACTCACTTACATAAAATAAAAATGTAAACAATTACTTCTAAAAGCTTGCGAAACATAGATCAGAGAGTGTTCCAGTAAGCAGCATTCCTCCATGGTGTCTGCTGAGAGTTCCTTTTATGGCTTCTTTCAGGGCTGAACTGTAAGCTTCAAGCTGAACTAAACCCTTTCCTCCCATGAATTACTTTAGTCAGAGTATTTTATCACAGCAACAGAAAAGAAACTAGAAAACCATCTAAAACGCTAAAAATTATAACCATCTTCATGTGGGGGTGTGCATTTCACTGAGTTACCATTACTTATTCCTAAAAATAGTATTAGCAGTATAACTTACACTCAACAAGTTGCATATACTCAGAGTATACAATTTGATCAGTTATGACATATTAACACATCAGTGAAGCCTTCACACAATCAAGATAATGAAAACTACATACACTGCCCGTGTCTCCCCCTTGAAAAATACCCCTAACCTCTCTTAACTATTCAACTACTGCATCCCAGACAACTGAACTGCTTTCTGTCACTAAACATTAATGCGTATTTGCCAAACTTAAAACAGTATACATGTATACACTAAACCATTCATACATATATATATGTAAATTTTTGCCCTAAATTGTTTATGCCAAGCATAATTATTTCATTCATTCATATTGCAATCTATATCAAACTTTATTTCTTTCTATGAATGAGTATTAATGTAACAGAATTTTTATGAATATACCATATTTATCTAATGATGGGCACTGAGATTATTTCCAGTTTCTGATATTAAAAATAAAGCTAATGTGAACAAATATTATATAACTGTTTGGAGACATGCTTTTATTTTTCAGACATATACCTAAGAGTGAATGCACTAAATATGGTACACATATGCTTAATCTGAATTAAAAACAACTGAATTATTTTTTCCAAAGCTGTGGCATCATTTTATGTTCCTACAAGAATTCTAGTTCTACCAGGTTCATTCTTGTTGCCCAACCACTTCAATGACGTCAATGTGGCTCCCCATGTTTGGAATTTGTTTTTCCTCAATAAAGAATGGTGCCCAACATCTTTAAGGCATTTCTCTTGTAGCTGGAGAGCCTCACTGGTGAAGTAGCTGCTCACATATTTTGTTTGGTTTCTAACTGGGTTGTTTTCCTATTTGTGAATTTTTAAGCCCCCTACCCACTCCTTTGCACAAGCAAGTCTTTTGTCAGGTATGACATAAATGTTCTCTTCTAGTCTGTGGCTCTCCAGGCACCGGAAGAGACCTCTGAACAGTGGATGTGCCTGACAGCAATGTACACCAACTCATCAACCTTTAAAAACCGAACAATGCTTTTCTGTCATATTTAAGCCATCCTGGCCGAAATCACCAACATTTTCTCAAGTATTTCTTTGTAAGCTTTATAGTTTTGGGTTTATATCTATGATCCCATATAAGTCGGTTTGTTTATATAACCAGAAGGTTCCAAATAAAAAACTTTTTACATAAGAATATCTATTTGTTCCAGGACTATTCAGTTATTGAAAAGACTTTCTTTTCAATATGTTTATACCTTTGTTGTAAATCACTAGCGTATAAATATGTTGGTCTTCTTCACTGATACTCTTGTCTAATATTGTTGAAAGATTGTAGTGTTTTCATCATTGTATGAACACACCACACACACACACACACACACACACACACACACACACACACACACACACACACACACATCTTGAAATTAGGTAGTATGAGTCCTCTAAATTTGTTTTTCCTTCTCAAGGTTTTCTTGAGAATGCTAGGAACTTGCATGTCTCTACAAATGTTAGCATTAGTTTGTTATTTTGTGCAAAGAAGTTTCTTGGAATTTTTGATTGAGTTTGTAGAGCATGGATATATAAATGGGATATCTTAGCTGTAATGAGGCTCCTGAGACATAAACCTGCTGTATCTATTCAGATTCTAATTTCTCTCACAAATGTTTTACAGCTTTTTTATTTTACTTTATTTATTTTTGAGACAGAGTCCATGTAGCCCAGGTTAGCCTCTCATTTGCTCTGTAGCCCAAGATGACTTTGAACTCCTGATCTTCCTATCCCACCTCCCCAGTACTGAGGTTACAAGTATGCACCACGTATGATGCCTGGCTTGTTTAATGATTGTGTGTGTGTGTGTGTGTGTGTGTGTGTGTGTGTGTGTGTGTGTGTGTGTGTGTGTGTTTTAGGCATGGTCTCACTATGCAGCCCCGGCTGGAAGGAAACTTGATATATAGAGCAGGTTGGCTTCAGACTCACACAAACTTGCTTGCCTCTGCCCCTGAAGTATGGGGCTTAAAAGTGTGTGTCACCACACTTGGCTGTTTGGTGATTTTTGAATATACAGGTTTCTCACATGTTTTGCTAGATTTATTTCTACCTAGGTGTTTAAGAATGCTATTATTAATGATCCTGACTAATTTACTTTGATTTCTGATCCTCTGTGACATGTATAGGAATACAGGCTTATAATTAATTTTTACATACTCATCTTATATCCCCAAATCTTACTAAACACACTTGTTATTCTTGGTGGTTTCTGGTGAATTTAAACAATTCTCTATGTAGATGATAATGTTACCAACAGATAAAAAGAATTTTACTTTTTGTCTGGTGTGGATACCTTTTATTTATTTATTTTTCATGCTTTATTGCAGTGGTTAGATTTTTTTTCAGGGAAATGTTATTGAGAATGCAATGGCAGACGTCGCCATTTTTAGTACAGATTTTCACCTGTATGGTGCTAACCACATTGTTTTCCCTCAGATGTCTCCTGTCAAAAGGAGAAAGCCATATTTCATCCCTACTTAGCTCTAAGTTTTTTTTTTTGGTTTTTCGAGACAGGGTTTCTCTGTGTAGCTTTGTGCCTTTCCTGGATCTCGCTCTGTAGACCAGGCTGGCCTCGAACTCACAAAGATCCACCTGCCTCTGCCTCCCGAGTGCTGGGATTAAAGGCGTGCGCCACCACCGCCTGGGTAGCTCTAAGTTTTTGCTCCTGCTCTTAAGGAGCAGGTTTTTCATTTCATTACTTTTCTCTATTCGTTTCTATTCCATTAATTTCCACTTTGATCTTCATTATTTCCATCCTTCTGCCTATTTTGGATTTAATTTTCTGTCCTTTTCCTAGCTCTCAAGGTAGGCACTGATAATGTAAATTTAAAATATTTTTTATTACCTAATATAGTGCTATAAAATTTCCTCTTGCATTAGTGATATATTGCAAATCCTGTAAGTTTTTTTATTTTTCTTTCATAATACATTTTAATTCCCATTCTATGTCTTATTTAAAATGTGAGTAATTTTGAATGCTGTTTCTAAATACTTGAGATTTTTCTAGAATGAGCCTTTGCAATGACTTCTACCTCAACTCTATATGGTCAGCAAACATACTTCATATGACAAATATTTTTAAAATTTATCATTTATCAAGACTTATTTTATGGTACTAATTTAGTTTATTTGGTTAATTTAGTTTATTTTGAAAGAATGCATACTTTTTTGTTGGTGGGTGGAGCTCTGATATTTATTTTTTATTTTTTATTTTTTTGAGACAGGGTTTCTCTATGTAGCTTTGTGGAGCTCTAATATTTTAAAACATAAACATTAATGAAGTTGATTATTGTTTAAAACTTTTATATTTTTTATTGCCTTTATGTCTATGAGAAAGAGGTAACAAAACTTTTTAGTATAATTAGAAAATTGCTTCATATATTTTTAAATCTGTGGCTAAATACATAAATATTGGGGTTGTATTTTCTTATGAAATAATCCTTTCAATATGAAGTGGGTTTTATATCGATGACTATATTCTCTGTTCTGAAATCTTTTTGCTTCACACTAACACAAACATTCTCTTTTTCCATTTGAATTGACATGGAGGTCTTTTCCCATATTTTTAATAAATCCCTATTTGTTTTTATATTGGAGGTATCTTTTAAAGGCAATGTATAGTTGGGTCTGCTTTTTTTTTCCTTATACAATCTGACAGGCTCTGTCTTTTAATTTGAGTATTTGGGCTACATCAATTACACAGAACGAGTTCTATGTTTGAGTTTGAATCTACCTTCTTATCATTTATTTTCTATTTGTTGCATCTGTTTTTTTCTCTCCTCCTCATTGTCTGCCTATTTGGGGACAGAGTACTTTGATGATCCCACTTTATATACTGTCATCTTATTAGCTATAACCCATTGCTATTTCTGTAGTTGTCTTAGGGTTTACAGGACACATCATTAATGTAACACAGTCTGTCTTCAGAGGATAGTATCACATAAAAAGCTTGACAATAGCATGCTTCTCCCTTTCTGACACGGGGCTAGCATTACCAGTATTTTGCTTTTGCATGTGCAATAAATCTCACACTAGCCCATTATCTTTTAAAGATATTTAAATATTAAGAAAATCGGGATCTATCTGCTCACGCTGCCACTGCTGGCGCCCATTCTTCTGTAAATATTTACATCCACGGCCACTTCACTAGGTGTGGAGCTGTGTGTTGACAACTTCTTCCCGTATTTTTGAGACATCTTCTCGCTGCTACTGCAATCCTAATCTTTGTTCTTTCGATGTTCACTATCTTTTTCCTTTTTTTAACTTAAACCGAGTTCTTCTTTCTATTTGTTTTAACTTTGCCTCTTGTTTTTGAGCACCCTAATTATGACATGTCTTATGTTTTTTTGTGCCAGAGCTCCATTCAGCTTCTTGGATCTGTAGGTTTACAGTTTCACCAATTTGGAAAAAAAATGTCAAGGTTAGTAAAGTTGTCCTCTGGCTCACTGAGATGGTCTTTGACATTGAAAGAATCCGCATTTCTCTCTGTACTTCATTTAGGGGAGCTTCTACAGGCATGCTTTCACAGTACTAATATTTTCTTCTGTGATGCCTAATAGACTATCAATCATATCCACACTGCAGTTTTCTTCTGTAGTCTTTACCATCTTTATATCTGTTTAAATCTGCATGCCTGTAACTTTTTGTACAGATAGAAGATAGTAATAGTAACAGTTTGGTGTCCTTGACCTCTAATTCTACCACCTGTCTCATGAAATGATTTCTTTCTTCATCATAGGCCCCATTTCCAGCCTCATATTGCATCTGGTACTTTTGCACAGCTATGACATTGGGAATTTCAGGGGTCTTGCTTCCATCATATGTTGGGTAGGACTGCAACAATGTTCACACCAGAACAAACTGTTTAAGGCTGAATTGAAACTCATCTGCTAATGAGCATTTCCCATCCCGTACTAAGGGTAGAAAGAAGACCCACACTTGTCCACTGTATCCTGGTGCCTGAGTCACCAAGAGAAATGAAGCACAATTGAACCCCTAGTGGAGGAAGGCCTCACACAGTGAAGAGAAAGAGCAAGGCAGCTTCTCCAGAAGAGGGGTGACATGGAATGACTGTCCTGCCTCATTACAGGGACCTGCTGGGCACGGGAGACCCAGTACTTGGACACGCTGTGTTTTCCCTGGAAACTCTGATATCAAGATGAAAGAGGCAGAAATGCCGAGACTTGTCCTGATAATATGTGGCAGATCCCATCTGTAAAAAGACCTTTGTGCATACCTAATGTGCATAATTACGACCCCAGTGCTCTGTGGATCGTGCTGGTTTCCAACCCGGTAGTGGAAACAGGCACTATTGGGGCCTTGCCTGTTTTCCTCATATGCATACACTGATTAATATTCAGCAAATTCCTTAAGGACAACCCACTGCACATTTCTAGAGCGTTCTCTCTCTCTCTCTCTCTCTCTCTCTCTCTCTCTCTCTCTCTCTCTCTCTCTCTCCAGCTCTCACCTTCAGTTTTTACCTCCTGGAGTTCTAGCCAGCTAAACCTCAGAACACTGTCCATCCCAGACAGTCCCCCCCCCCCCCCCCCCCCCCCCCCCCCCCGCTGGCTGCCGGCTCTGGGGTGGCTGCAGCAACAGGAGACCTCACTTGTGCTCTGTTGGCTTCCCTGTGTGTGTAAAGCATTTGTCGCTCTGGTGCTCAATTGTGTGCCGACATGGACAATACTGTGTGACAGCCGCTGCTTACTTTCCAAGTCCCAGTTCAGTACTGGGACTAGCTTATGCTAGTGAGACCACTGGTCACACTACCTCTCAGGACCATTCTTCTGCAGCACCTGGCTTCCAGGAAGTGTGCAACTACTCGAAAAAGGATGTTCTCTCTTTTCACTTTTCTAGGTGGGAAGGCCAATGCAGTGGGAGAGAATCAAATTTCTTTTTCAGGAGTATACTTCTAAATATCACACATGACGACTAAGATAAGTTGAATATTTTGGACACAAGACTCCGTTACTTTATCGGAAAAGTTGCAGTAGTTTCTCACACATTCACAGCTAGTACTAGAGAAGAATTCTTCGGCTTTATATAGATAGGACTGTGATTGTGAGAGTCTTGGGAAAATTAGCCAGTGTGATGACTGTCATTACGAGTGCCAGGTATCTTTATTTGCTCATTCAAATTTGGAAAATCAAATTAAATGTGATCTCTATCTTCAAGCTGCTTTTCCAGGCTGAGAAATACTGGGACCACTTGTGCCCTCTTTAGGTTTTCAGGCTGAAGGAAGAGACAGTCCCCCCCAAAATTCATGGCAATTCACTCCGCAAAGCAGAATCCTGAGCCACGGAAAGTGACCCTGAATCAAGGGCTATGCTCAGAATTGCATTCATCAAACTGAGGTTGAATTTGCCAACCCGGGGCACTGTCCGATTGTCATTTCCAGGAAAATGATGTGAGAAAATACTTTGAAGAGGGAAAATAATTATCCCCCTTCAACAACTTCAAAGGTAGTCCTAGGAGATGAAAATGAATCCATTTCTCCTGACTTCAGGACCACATTATCAACTGTGAACCCGCTTCACCACATAAATTCTGAGTGGATAGTCTGTTCTCTGAACCAGTTCCACACAGGAAGGAAAGATGACATTTACTTCCCCCTTGGCTGCTAGCTAACGGTTACAGTGCGGGCTCGATGGGGTACATGCCTGGAATTCTTGTGTTCTCACCGCTCCTCTGTTAGAACCTTCTGGAAGAGCCAGGGCCTATCTCAGAACGCAGTGTTGGCAGTCTCCCCTCCCCTATTCTTTGAGGTCTAGTTAAAACGTAGTACTGCCCAGGAAACCCTTCTCAGATGGGTTCACAGCCATTTGCCATTTACACGTCTTTTACCGGGCTTAACAGTACAGACGGTCTGACTTGAATGGGTGTGTTTGGGTCCTTTGTTTTAGCTGGAATCGTTCTTGCACTGATTTTATGCTTATATGACTGTCAATCACCGTGAGTTACTTTGGGGAAAGGGAGTGTGGGCTGTTTTTCTCATATGTTTCCATGTGCCTGTCAACACTTCCTGTGTCACTTGCCTGTAATTATTTGCATAAACATGGGCAAATCAATTAAATTCTCTTTAGTCCAGTTTTTTTTTTATCTATGTCATTTTGGATTAAAAGTAGCTGCGTTACATGTTTTCTTAGGCTACAAAGATTGACAATGTCATTTATTTTACACAAACTTTGCTACTCATGTGCTTTCTGATTTGTTGCTCTCAATTCTGTAGCAAGCACTGACGATGGATGCTATGTAAACCATGGTGAGTAAGACCAAGAACTCAATCGAGCAGGAGACCATTGGGGAAGGGGCAGGAACATGGGTACTCACGCAGGTCCAATACAGGTGGGTAAAATGCATTAAGGACTATTTAATCCAATTTTAGTCAGATTTACTGATTCTGTTGGCAATTTGACCCAAATTATTCCCTTGGGTGGGGTGAAGTTATTTTCTTTTAAAAACAGGATTTTCATGGAGTAAGTTAATGGCACTAGTCAAATACTTCTTTAGAAGATTTAAGATGGGTTATTTTATAGTGACTAGAACCCTTTATAGAGGAAATTATCCCAAGAAAATATGCATGGTGGGGTCTTTAAGCTCCCCAACACAAATATCCATATTTTCTCTGTCTAAACATCTAGGGGGAGATATTACAGTTGTGTAGGAATCTAAGTGCCTGGGCTGGGGTGTCACAGGAGAACAAGACCTTATATGATAGCAGATCTTATGCAGTTTTCTAGAAGCTATCGGTATTCAGAAATTCTGTCTACCTCAGTGTCCTCAACCCATTCCATCACAGGCTCTGAAGTATATTTTTCAATAACTGTCACTCTTCAATGGCTAACAGAGGGCCTTCTTGTGCTGACCCCGTGTCTTCCATGAATTCCACAAATAACTAATTAGCCTCCTCTCCAAAAGGCAGTGTGAAGGCAGGAGGAAGCCTCCATGAAACCTGCCTTGCAGATCTGGGGCACAATCTCCTGAGTGAACACTACAAAGCTTCCCTTCTCCTCCGAGTTCTCTCCAGAATTAAATGCTTATTGACTCCGCGCTAATATCCATTTAGTAAGCTGCCGTTTTTGTTTGTTTTAATATAGCGCTCAGTTTTACAGTAGAGGGGAATTATGCAGTTTAGAAGTATGAATATTAAAAAAGGATTTAATTAAATCTGTTGCCTGAAACCTCTGTCTAAAGCTATAATGACAAATTTAGTCCATATTTATTATGGTGCACAGGGGACCTTAACCAGATCATTAGTTTATATGCCTTACTCAGTAGTGAAGTTCTAAAACTTTACATTTTGCATATTATTACATTATTCATTTTTCCAACTAGGCATAAAATACAACTTCCCATGAGTACAATACCTAATTCTTCAAAATATACAAAGATAGCAATAAAATGATTAAATTACAACTCTTACATCTGTTCTTCTTGTCTGATTATAAATTAAAATGTTTTAAAACAGGAGAAAACAATTCAGGTGGCAAATGGCTTTCAACTGCTCAACCTCCCATAGGTTGGGGAGCAAATGAAAACAGATCCATCCACGCAACAGACGTATGCACAGACATGGAAACACATAGAAAGATGCCCACTGATGAGAGGGTTGATTCTCACCCATCCTTGCTGCTAGTGCCTGCTAAGATGATGTCCATAATAAGAGACTACAGAAAGTGAAATGCTCTTCTGATGACGACATAAAGTGTACACTAGCCAATGGAGGTGCCAAAGTCTGAGAAAGAAGTGAATGAAATGACAGTGTATATAAAACACCCTTTATTTTAGAGCCAAACTATAAAATGTTATGTCTGCCAGGAGGAAAATATTTAATGTCATTCTAATCCATTAGCTATCACCACAAAATGCTGCCTCGTGTTTTCTTTAACAGTCACACATTAACTCATGGTTAATTTAATGATGGAAATAGGCATGGGTTGAAGCACCCTGAAAGCACTTTTGATGGGCTCTGTGAAGTCACCACCCAGTTAAGACAATGCAAGCATCAGCCATTAAACACAGACCTGAAGATGCCCATGCAGTGAACACAGGTATCCTTCAATCTGAAGACCTTAAGACAAAATCGCAGTGTGAAAACTGCCTACAGGTTTTTTTTTTCTTTTTTGTAAAGAAGTCCTAGCCTAACATACATAAGGTTATATAATGTTGTGTAAAGAATTCCATTATAACCTTGCAATTCATTCTGGAGAGGCCAGTTTGGATACGGCCAGCTTGACTTCAAGGCGTTTCTTCAAAGCCCACTGCTTACTTGAGATGCTGCCAGGATTATGAAACACTGGATTTTGAACACTTGAGATAAAAGTAGAATGCTGCTCAGTTAACACTACTTATGCACACCCATAGACACTCACGCAGGCACACCCTTCTTATGGGAATCTAGAACTATAGCTATAAAGTCAAAGAAACAGGTGCATGTGGTGTTTGAAGGGTAGGCCTGAGGACTCCGGTGTTCAAAGGGCACAGTTGGAGGACAAGTTGAGAGCTCTGGGCAGGATGGAAAACCGGAATGTTAGCGTTAGTTCTTCGGATAGAACAGGCAATGAGGATGATAAACTAGTTTCCAATCAGGATGAACCAGTTGGCCTTACAGGGAGACTCCAGCAGAGGTGAGAATGTGTCGCCCACCAAGTTCAATAGCAACCACCTTTTCAAGAGAAAGGACCTCAGCTCCCCTGGCAAATCTGAGAGTTGGGGGTGAATACACCCTCCAGCTTGTTTTAATTCCCAGAGACTGAAAACTGGTCTACTGTTTTAAAGGAAGAGTTCTATTGGATTTCAGGGAGATTTTAAAGAAAAGAAAAGAAAAATCAAAACATTAAGGACAAATAAAAAGAAATTACTTAGTCTTCTCTTTGCAAGTGGGTCTACACAAACAATGCTCATTTCAGACAGCTGCGTGCTCATCCTTAGGACAAACAGGGATGTCTACTGAGTGTTCCCCATGTTCATCACAGGAAGGAACAACTCTGGCTGGAAACTCAGCTCAGCTCAGAGCTCCTGGCTAGTGTTGTCACCTGAGTGTACCCCAAGATTCTCAGGCTGCTGCCCCCCTGGAATAACTATGGCAGAATAGGCTCAGTGTTTTAATATTACCCACCCCACATATGCATGAAGAAGGTCCAGATAACCATTCAGATCTCTTGTTTATGACTTAACCGAGGTTTCTTCTACTCAAGATACCAGGAAACAGCATTAGTTTGTTTCCCTCTCTCATGAATGGATGAATTCACTTTTAAGTGGAAATTACCACTTATGTTCCTGTGACATGTTCTCCCAGGCATATTTTACGGGTTACCACAAAGAGCACCCCCACCCCTATAACTGGCTGCATTTAAACATAAGAAACCTAGGCCTGAAGAGGCTTAATGGATGCAAATCTCTCCCAGTGAATCAGCTGACTACAGGGAAGTATTGTGTCCCCCAAACTGAACTCACTGCTGTAATAACATCTAACAGCTGACAATGTGGACAATACAGATGTGAATGATCCTAGATAGGAGGAAAATGAAGTCAGGGACAAACGGGATGGGAAGGGGCACGTGAGACAGAGAGCTATCCCTTCTCAGAACAAGGAAAATCTTCCAGCTTTCAGAAGGAATATTCTTCGGTTTGGTCAAAGAGTCCTGTTTACAAGACCACCTTTGATTTCTATAATAATCTGCAGGAGTCCATCCCCATCCCCCAATCTCCAGGGAGCAGCTCTGGCTTCATCACAGGATGTCTCTGGATAAATAAAGTCTAGATCTGGCCTCTGTCCACTACTGTTCTGAATGAGCCTAGTCAGCCCGGCCCATGTTTTCTCATTCCATTTTCTGGAGCCAAATGACTACTACCATCTGCTGTCACGAAGCTGTCACACTATCCATAATAGAAGATTTTGAAGGCGTCTAATGGCTGGAGAATGAATGTATGACAGTCCAGCTTGTCTGGAGAAGCAAGGGAACAGCTACTGTTCGGAAAGCAACGGCCGCGGTGCTCCCCCACTTCTCCACTTCTCAGCAAGTGCATTGTAATACAAATCTTTATTTGAACTCAGGACGTTGACAGGTCAATTGAACGGAATAAGTCTAGTTTATGATGCTCTTGTCAGAACTGGTTAAAGCAGGAGTCTGTTTACCGACGTCCTAAGATATTCCAACAATTTTTCTTGCAAACCAGCACCTTGAGGTTAATTACTTTACCAATTTGAGTAAATGGCAAGCCATATTCCCATCTGTCTCCATTAGTTCCCCACTATTTCTCAATTTATGATGACTGGGGTCAAGGCCGTGGTACAAAAGAAGAAGTAATAAAGCATGAATGGAGTAATTTTCTGTTTATACAAATGTGGTGGCCACAGAATAAATAAGGCAAAGACATTTTGAACGTGCATATTCTTAGCTTTGAAACCTCTGGATGCTAACTATATTTACAGTAAATGTGTTTCCTAATTTGTAAATGTAAAACAAATACAAATGACAAACTGCACTTTCCATATTTATGGGCTGCAAGCTGAACTCTGATGTCATAGGCAGCCAGGCTGTGGGTTGATCTCCCAACATAAGCCAAGTTATTAAAACAATTTGGAAAGCCCTGGAAGAGTGGCGCTCTCTTAGGCTTCCTTGTTCACATGAAGCAAGGTCTTTGGGAAAGAGTGAGATGTTAGATGGCAATGTGGAACTAACACCATGTGTTTATGTCTCTTCTGCATTCGGCATATACATCTCTTGATATCCATATAGAACTGAACCTTGGGAATCTTAATAATAGAGTTCTACCTATTAAAATTTTAAGAATTAACATATTCCTTCCCGTTTTCCTCCCTCCATCTCATTCTTATCCATATAGGGAAAATTTTTATGTACAGCCATTCCAAACAAAATCATAAATATATATAACACACTTTAATCTGAATCTCACAGCATTTTTCCCATCATTCAAAACAAACATCATAAGAGCCCTTATTACACAATTTAAGAAGAAATCTCACCCAACTTCTCTACTTTGCTTATGTATATGACAGATTGATAAGTTTTGGCTTAATCTTCTTTTCTCAAACATTGACTTCAAAAGGGCAAAGCAGATACATTTCTGGCCACTTGCCACAAATGGCCAATGCAATGATTAATTAAGCGCCACAGTGAAATAGATTTTATAGCGAATGAAGCTTAAAGCATACATTTCACAACTAAGGATTCAAAACAGAACAGGATAAAATGACGGCACCTGAGCACTGTGACATTTCGTCTTCAACATTGTCACCGCGCAGGCACAGGCCCTGAGAAAAATCAGCTTCGAGGACGAAACTGGAGTCAAATACATATTTTAACATCTAATGGGGCTTACGGAATAACAAAATTTCTTCTCGCCTTCCAGACAGAGTCCTGGGAAAATGGAATGATTTTGTTCTTTCAATCTTTACCTCTGGAGTTTCAAAGCATGTCAGATAAAAAATGTACTAACCTGCCAACTTCATTAATCAACAGGGTGAATTGGCTATGGCTTGTTTTTAAATTACAGAGTAAGGGCTTCTAAAAAAACCACGGTTGCTTTCATATACTAAATTCAGTGCTCTCTGTGAGGTCTCAGGGTGTTCTGTTCCTTTCTTTCCCTAGTCCTCTGACTGCTCCTCCTCCTCTTGGTCCTTCTCCCTTTACCGTGAAACCCCAGAGACTATTTACACAGGGAACAGTTTGGAATGACATGGACCTGATAATGAGATGGAATATACAATTATATACGGCATAAAACGAGTACTCGGGTCACATCGGGGCTGAATGTCCTCTAACTTCCAACACTGCTGAGGTACGTGGGTCCATCTATGAAGGCTGGGCTTATCTTCAATGGAGCCTTCCTAGGGTTGAATCCTGAAGAGACTCTTGCTTTCTCCATAGCTGCAGGAGAGTGGAGAGGTGGAGGTCTGGATCTGCCACCCCACTCCCTTTCAGGAAAAGAGGAGCAGATCTGAAGCTAAGCAGAGCAGGAGAGCTGCAAAGCCATACAGAGGAGTCCTAAGTCATTTGCGGGACAACATCAGGGTGACTGAGGTGTGGAAGGAGTTGATCCCAAGGCCTTCTCTTAAAAAGATTTGCTTATGAGAATGCAAACTGATTTGCTTATTGAACCTAAGTGTTATTTGAGTATTGCCAGAAGTGTGGTGTTTAGAGAGAAAACCTTTGTGCCTCTACAGTTCCCCAATCTAAAGGATAAAACATAAGAAAACACATGATTATTACCCTGTGTGAGGTGCACATGGGAGACCCAAGTTTGGGGCACTTACACTGTCTAGGTGAGACCTGTGCAGCTAGACCAACCAGCTGGGGAGAGCCTCTAAGGTACAAACACTCCCATACCAGCTACTCAAGGAGCGCAGTTATCAGCAAACTTCCCCTGTAATTACAAAAATCCCCCAAACAGTAAAGAAAAGGACTTGCCATCATCTCCCTTTTCATGTGAGTGAACTTAAACATGTTACTTTCAGATCTTTGAAGAGAAAAAAAAAAATGAAAGACTCTTAGCCATCGTCCAGGCAGGAGAAGGTATGAGGTTCATGTGGACTTCTGTTGGCCCTGGCCTACGGGGGAAGAAGGAATCTAGGGCTAGCTGACTGGTACATGGCTAACCAAAATGTTGACTGTGTTGGTGGGTGGAGGAAGCAAGACCCTGCCAGATGAAGATCTTTGGGCCCCGTGTTTCCTACTCAGAAAGTATTCCCTAGAGCTCTTTCCTTTTTTTCACTTTAATATATCCGCTGAGAAACTCAGAGCTGGCCAAAGTACAGAGTGTCAGTGGCGTCCTTCGCTACAAAGAAGACATCGACAACACCAAGGCTTAGGAACCATTGCTGAAGATGGGATGGAAAGATTTTAAAACCCAGTGGTATGGGAGCACAGGAACGTAGGCCCCACAGGCACGCTGGACTCATGAGTTCGGCTGTGGCTGCCTGCACCAGACCTGCACAAGATCAAGCCAGTTAGCGTTCCAGCAGGCAGGGGGAGGGGTTCAAGGGTCCCTGCACTATTAGGTAATGAGCTATAGAGAGTTGATGGCTCTTGGAAGAGGGAGGGTCAGGTCTCTTCAAGGGAATGCCCCATGCCCCAGTGGACTGCCCTGCGCACATATATGCACCCAATAGCACAAATGACACTTCACTGATTATTAAAAAACAACGACAACAACAAAAAAGAGGACATCAAGTCGGGGGTGGGTGGTGAGTAGATCTGGGGGGAGTTAGAGGGAGGAGTTGGGTAAGGATTATTAATGCATATTGTATAGAATTTACTATAATAAAAATATCATATTAAGATCGACTGAGTATTTTCATGTATCACAAACTATACTAGGCACCTTAGGCCCATAAAAGGAAAGAAAACAAGAAAAAGTTAAAAGAAGGGACTTGGGTACGAATTATCACTGCCACTTAAAATGAAGGAGGCTTTGGAGAAGCTTCGGGAGCGTTCATCCTTATCTCACTGAATGGTTTCGGGGACTAGAGACGGCACGTGAATAGTGTAAAATCTCCTGTACCAGGCTTGGCACAGATCAAGCATTCAGTGCATGATGGGAGGTGTAGTTTCATATGCTTCTAATGGGGCAGGCAGCCTAGTGACGTCAGTGGTCTATGTCTCATGCCAAGCTCACTGCTGTAAGTAGGTAATGAAAGCCGAGGGCATCACAAGCTTCATCACGTCTGACCCACCGTGATAACTCAGAGGGACTGAGAACAGACTCTCCCTAGGCAGGTCTGGCATGCTGAGGCCGTGTTAGATAATGAAGAATAGAGAGTGATTTGCCAGAAGCAGTGAGAAAGGAGGTTGAGGCAGAGGTTTGCAAGATATGGAGGATTCAGAGAGTCTGTCTGATTCTGTCTCTCGAATCACCCTTAAGAGATTAGCATCATGCTCCCATCTAAAAAGGTCAGTTGGTGTTTCAGAGTCCCCGGTCTACCGGTGTGAAAGGAGTTTCCACCTCATCTCTATGTAAATTCTGATTTGTGTTTCAGTGATTTGCTTTGCATCAAGATGCTCTGCCCATTTCTGTCCTCAGCATTTGCTCACCTAGTTTTCTGCACATGGATGCCCTTCTCCCAGCAGATCCATTGTACTCATTAGTCATAGTCTGGTCCACCCCATTTCATAGTCCCCTGTTCAGCCACAGTCTTTCTGTCCTCCGTCCTCCTGAGACACCGAGTCACCCAGCACTTCATCAGAGGAGACTGTGCATCACCCCTGAAATTTTAATGTCTGGGTCCTATTTCTCCAGTTTAGTTTTAAGCTTCTCAGTGACAGAGAACAGACATCTTACATGCCTTCCTTTTCCTCTCTGCAACTTCCAAAGGCTCTAAAAAATACTTATTTAATTGAGGAGCGTGTCTACGTCAAGGTGCTAAGGTTGGTTTTCCTTTGAGCTTAGGATGAAAGCACACTAGGAGGCACAGAGGGTAAGTGTCCCAGGAGTCCTTTAGGCTGCCTACTCCAAGACAGTGCCACTCACCCAACACATACGCAACAGGAGGTGGACTCAGCCCCCATTTCTGATCTCCCAGAGGTCAGTCAGCAAGCTATAATTTCCCTCTCTTTGTGAAAAAACTAGCAAGACTTCCTCTCCATCTCCCACACAGCAATGCTGTGAACATATAACGGGAGGTGGTACCTGGGTAGCAGCGTTAGGGGCATTAAAGACTCTCAAGAGGCACGCGGAGGCCTCCTCATGCACACACAAACTCTGAATGTCAGGGCCAGGCACGGATTGTTCTATTTCTGTGTGTGGATTTTCTCCCTCGGGCAGCCACATCATTTCCAGGTTAAAGGGCATGCTATACACTTCCCCTGGGGAAGAAGCCATGAGGATAATGAGCTAAGACAGAGAGCTTTTACTGTGCTTAGGTAAACTGCAGTGACCCAAGGTTCAAGTTTTGGGGGACATATCTAATTAGATGTGGTAGGTGGAAAATTTCCTACATAAGGTTTCTACCAGTGTAATTAAGCCCTGAGAATCAAATCAGATTAGGCGGGTAAGACCACAGAGAAGCTTGGATCACCTAGCCCAAAATGCCTCTCAGCAATTCTGCTTTGCCTTGACTCCTTTCAGGATTGGTCTGTGGCAAATTACCTCATGTGGATGTGGAACTTTGACCCCCTGCCAGGATCTGGTGCTTCTCAAGCCCATCCCTACATAGCCAAGAAACAAGCCTTTCTATATTCTATTCGAACAGAGAATACAGGCGCTCCGACCAGACAGGCCAGCATACTAAGAAATGAAGAGAAAAGCAGAAGCCACTGTTTCAAAGCCATCTACACCGACTGAACTGGTAGTGTGATGGGGAAGGAGTAATGGACAAAGCTGGTCCTGCAATCCTGCAGAGAAGAGGGCAGCTGGCAAGGGGTGGTGGGTTCCCTCCCGTTAAAATACAGGGTAGGGTAAAGGAGAGAGGCTCACTGGACTGCCGCCCTGTGCTAAGAAGCCATGACAGAGAAAGCTAAGTCCTTGTGATCCTGATGAACACGGTCATTCTCAAGGACAGGTTCCTTCCTAACAAAGATGTCATTGTCACTGAAGGCTTCTGGATCATGTAGTCAGAGGCCAGAATGTTATGCATATTACAGTAATCCCCAGGGTTACCATAATGCATGCCAACAGATATGTATGGAACAAATATGAATGAACGGATATGACAATGAGTGAATGCAGGAGACTATTTATGAGTGTGTATTGAGTTATATGGATCCAAGGAGAGAGAGGCTTTGAATGGCAGGGCTCATGATTCTTCATGAGACTTTGCTATCCCACTCACAGTTATGGAGGATGAAGCTCTACTCCTCAGGTCTGGTGTAGCTAGGATTTCAGGCCCAGTCACAACTATTGTAAAACAACTGGTCTTGGAATGTTAAAAGAAAAAGCAGTCCTCTTAGACTGTTCTATCCCCTAAGTGAAGTCTCGATCCCGTTGATAATATTCTCGGAAAACAACCGGTGCTGCTCCACTCCTATGTGTTTCATCCACTTTGACCATCACAGAGCAAGAAGAAGTGGCACACACATCACAACTCCAGTGTCCAGAATATCTAATGGTAAGTAATCTGTGCACCTATCTAAACCCTGGAGTACATTCAAGACAGAACAGGGTGTAGGGCTCTCTTGGTAGGTCAATGGGCAGGAGTGTGCTGAGGGCTAAATGCGGCAGCTGGAAATGCTGCCCAGTCAAATGTTCTCTAAAACTTCCTTGGCTGGGTTTTTTTTCTGCTTTAAAAGAAAAGATTTATCTATTTATTTTTATGTGCATGTGTGTGGGCCTGCATGAGTTTATGTGCACTGTGTATGTTGAGAAGTCCATGGAGGCCAGAAAAGGATGTTGGATCCATGGAACTGGAATCACAGATGGTTGCAAGCTGCCATGTATGTGCTGAGAATTGAACCTGGGTCCTCTGCAAGAGCAGCCAGTGACATTAATGGCTGAACAATCTCTCCAAATATTATTTAGAAACTTTTGTTCCCCATTTTCTTATGAGCCTTTGAAATTATACATATAAAAAAGCCTGCATATTTTTTCCTGGGGAGATTTTAAAACCTGACAAGGTAACCAGATTGCTCATGTGTCTCCTTGGATCTGTTCTGAAATCCAATACGCTTGGTTTTTGTCACTGGTCTACAGCCACCTCCTTTTGCTGATGCTCTTCAGAACCGTCTCCCTCCTAGAGAATTTCTCTTGCTCCTAAACGACTTGCTTCTACAAATCCATTGATAAGTTTCTGTCTTTATCTCAGTAAAACATTACACAAGAGATGAATAAAGGCGCTGGCTTCTGCAATTAGTTTATAAAATCTAAAGACATTTCTACCATGGGAAAACAGTATTTTCAAAGTGGGTTTTGGTCATTTTCATCCAGACCATGAGTGAGAGGGTAGGGTCCTGGAAGTTTAGCTGAGACAGATTCCATTTCTTTTTAAAAGTGTAACTAAAAACCTTTAGAGTAGGTGCAGAGACCAGCCATGGGGTCTGGGACTGTGCACCTGTGTGCTGCAGCGCTTTGACTGAGGCTGCTGGCCTGGGGAGTGAACACTTAATTGTCATCAAGGTCATCGCTGAACCATGAGCAATTTTAGGCAAGTTTCCAGGATGTGCACTGACGTAACTACAGACCCTCATGCCGCTTGACCAGCATGGAAATCGGTGGTTACAATGAGATATTTGAAGGTTGCGTCTGAAAGGAGTTGTTTTTCCACCATCTTCTGTCTGCACCCGCTTCTTATATTGATTGCCTTTCTTCATTTTCATAAGCAGTATTCAGCTACGAATAGAATTTAATTTCTCCCCATCTTTCATGGTCAGGGAGATGGTTCTCATCCAAGTGGCTGCTTCACAGAAGGTGGGCATTATTCTCCCACCAGAAAAAAGACATTAAATCGCAGGAGAAAAATTTCTCCAGATAAACCTGACATTGAATCCCAAAGAGAAACTGAAAGACATTTCAATATATTTTCTTTTAAGTATATATTATTTGAGGTGTGTGAAGACAAAGGCAGAGTTTATATCTTGGCAAGAGACTAAAAATCTAGAGAGATCTATGAGTAGCCCTTATTAATAAGGTAGGCATTCTGAATATATAGATCATGAGGCAGTGTTCCCTCAGCTACCGTGATTCACATTGTGCGCTTAATCGCACAAAATCTAGTTATGATAACACTGAATTAGGAAGAGTCATTCATAGCTTTCAGAAAACCTATAAGCTGTTATCAGCTGAAGGAATTAAGTGGCAAAAAAAGCAAAGCCAGGAAAGTTCCCCAAATGAACCATCTGACAGGCTGGGAAATTAAAAGTAAGTCCGTATGTCAAGGGGACTTGAGTCTATGGGACCCTTGAAAGATCAAGCCTCCATAGCTCAATTTCTGCAAATTCTGTGCTAGCAGGTGGTGCCAACATGAAAGCTGACTGCCGAAGGATATTTGGATCTGCCCTGCATCTGGGAAGATTACAGACAGAACTCTGGTATCGGAGTTGGTATGTCCCCCTCACACCTGCTTTCAATGCCAGAGGCTACAGCGGTGGCCAGAGAAGGAGCCGTTTTTGAGCCACGGGTACCTTGCATTCAACCTCTAATTTGCAAAGTGCATCTGCTTTATAGACCTACTTGACAGCAGCTTCATAATTAGAAAAACATGCCTTCTCTATTTGCACTCCCAAACCACACGAAAATCTGGCTTTATTTTTAAAACAGTAATTACATGGTAGGGAAGACCTCTCACCACACTCAACGAAGACGATCTGTAAGCAGAATAACAAAATGCCCTGCAGCAGGGAAATGGAGTTATAAAACACCTGTGCCCAAAGTGTCGCGGTCCTTAGCCACTGAACGCATCTACAGACTGTGTTTCGTAAAGCATCTACCACACCTTCAGCTGCCGCTGATGTGGGCCTTATCCTCTCTCATCCTGGTAATTTATAAAACTTTTAATTGGCTAATATTAAAGAGATCTAACCCAAATAAGAACAATAGAATTAGCTTCATTTTAGAAACCAGGCATTGAATTGAGGGTTTGGTGCATGTAGTTAATAGTTAAGCACTCTACCACTGAGTTACTTTCCTAGCAGAATTATCTTCTTTAAAACATCTTTCCACAGGCTGGAGAGATGACTCAGCGGGTAAGAGCACTCGTTATTCTTGTAGATGATCCAGGTTTGATTCACAAAACCCACATGGAGGTTAACAACTGTCCATATACTAGTTCCAGGGGATCAGAGGTCCTCTTCTGACCTCTGTGAGGACCAGGTAGGCACACGGTGCACAGACATACATGCAAGCAGAACATTCACACACATAACATAAAGACGTCTATAAAACAAAATAAAACAAAACAAAAACCTTTTCAGATAAAAAGATACTCAATAAATCCACAATGAAATTGGTTTAAAAGAAGAGTACACCAAATGGTAGGTTTCTGAAGGACTTTGTTTATGGTCGACATTGCTACCCAACATTGCTGTTGTGACAGACATAAGGTCATTCTGTGTTTTATAAGAATTAAATCTATAGACAAAACTAACTTACAACTATTGTGGTAAGTTGAAAACAGATAAAACTTCTGGCAGGTATATACAGGATATAAAACTATTTAGGTGAGACGGGCAAGGGGAAAAGGAGGTAAAAGAATGGAGAAGATTAAGAGTGATAACTGTCTGTAACTCCAGTTATAGGAAATCCTATGCCCACTTCTGGGCTTTATGGGCACCAGGCACGCATGTAGTGCACATGTATCCATGCAGATGAATGGTCATAGACACAAGATAAACAAATCTTTTTAAAAATAATAATGTTGCACTTGAACCAAAAACAAAGCAAGCTTTATTTTTTTAAAAAGACTGTTCTAGAGGTTTTGTAAGTAATGAGGAAATCCCTCTTATGCCAGATCTTCCGTCAGGAAGCACATAAGATAGAAAACGATTGAAATGGTAATGGCTTTTAGTTAAAGTGTATGTCATTTTTAACCTTGCAGCCTTTCTTGAAGCTAGGTATTTATTAAAGTCTTCTGCTATTATTTTTTTTTTAGTACTAGGGAATGTGCAGTACTGAAACTCAAGGAAAATAGATACTGAACCCCCTAAGTGTGACCTATACACTAAAGAAGCTGCCATGGTCTGATGTCACTCTTTAGAGACATGGTCTTTCTACATAGTCCTGGCTGTCCTGGAACTCACTGTGTAGATCAGGCTGGACTCAAACTTGCAGAAATCCACCTGCCTCGACTTCCTAATTGTTGGAATTAAAAGTATGTGCTCCCATGCCCAGCTCCTTACATCACTCTTATTTACATGAATTGGTGGGATGGAATTGAGAAGGTAGTGAACTCTGGGGGTAAATGTTACATGACAGTAAGTGGCAACATCTCATTTTATTTAGGACAGAGAATAAATGAAGAGGCATGCCCTATGGGGCCACTGAGAGACTATTTATTGAAACAAACCTGTCCTGTCCATTCCCATCCACAGCTTGTCCAGCACTGGGATGGAGGCCTGTACACACTCATCAGTGTTGGGGCAGGGAGCATCATGCTTCAATATGGGGAAATAAATTGGAATAACTGAAAACCTGCTCCTATTTTGTAGTGTTCTTGCTCAGCAACTTTTTAAGAAAGAGATGAACTAGATTTCATCAGTTTGGAAAATAATCCCCTAAGATTTGACCTATGAAGGTAAAAGATGAGCTAACAGCAACATCAATTATTAAAGCTTCATCTACAAATATTAATAATGTTTGGGTATAATACAGACCTGTACTTCCACAGTGGAGAAAACAATCCTTTTCTCCCTTCACACTGTGTGTCAAGGTTTATTGGAAAAGAGAACAACATCTATTTTGTGAGAAACTTAAAGATTTTTAAGAAAAAAAAATATATATATAGCTAGTAAAGAGGGAAGTGGATGCCAAACAGCATTTAGAAAACCTAACTACAGCAATTCAAGAATAAGAGTGGGTTGAAGAAATTACTTTATAGTTATCATAGGTAGTTGTGCCATAGTTGAGAATAGTTGAAAACTATGGGAAGTTGGCCTCGCTCAGAGTCCATAGGTTCTTAACTTTGGATCTGTGGCCAAGATGAAATCTATGGAAGACAGGGTCAATGAGCCTGCGAATGAGGAAGAATTACAACTCTAATTTCACTAATACCTCATGAAATTTTACATTTATTTCTCTTACAAATACAGACTACAAACCATAAAAATATTACGAGTGCTTGTGTTTGTCATGAACAGAAATCATTAATTATTTTCTTGTTTTCATGTCACAGTCTTGTTCTTGTATGTATCTTAGACTATCACTACTTCAAGATTTTAATAGCTGCTAGATCAGGTACTAGATGCTGCTGTATAACGCTTTAATGAAGAAGTATAAATAGTCTGATGGCCTGAGTTCCGTCCTCAGATCCAGGTAGTGGAAGGAGAACACTGACTCCTGAACTTTGTCCTCTGACCTCCACATGTGTGCTGTAGGCTGTGTGCATGTACACTCACACACATAAATAAAACTAATGTATAAGACAAGGAGAAAAGTACATTACATCAAATATCGGGGGCTTTGTTTGATCATTTAATAATAAGATACCAACATTAATGATATATTTTTTGAGACAGGATCTCTCTATATAGTCCCAGCTGACCTGGAACTCACAGAGATCTGCCTGCTTCTGCCTCCTGAATGCTGGGATTAAAGCGAATGCCTCCATGCCTGGCTAATGACTTCCTTTGTGATCCTAACATTTGATACATGTAAAGATGTTATTGGAGAAAAGACTTTTAAACCGATTGTGATGGCACACACTTGTAAACCTAGCACTAGGGAGATAAGGGTAAGAGGACTGTGAGTTTGAGGCCAGTCTGACCAAGACATGATTTTGCAAAAAGGGTTTTTTTTTCAAAAATAGTATTATTATCTTAATTCTATCTGAAGAAAGACTGGAAAGATGACAGTTTAAACTCCTACCAACTTATAGCCAATAGAAACAAATATTTTGATGAAATAACTTGTCCTCAGGATACACTAGACTTTCATGATTAATACAGTAATTGGAATCTTTTGAGTACCTGCTACATAGGCAAACTACTTTATTAACTGATACATAAGACTTAAAAATTATATTTGTGGAGTAGCATGCTATTTATAGTTAGTGTGTTTTTATGTGTTTCAGTCAGGTTAATTCTATAACTACATGGACACTGATCATTCCTTCATCATGAGAAATTTCAAAATCTTTTCTTCTAGCCTTTTGGAAATTACATTATTCTTATGCACAGCTGCCATACCTAGTACACGGTTTCAAAGTCCAGCCTTGACCTCCAGGCATTTCCAGTCTCTTTAGAAGAGGCCAATGCCCACAGAAACAAGGACACCAGACTAGAAGAGGGAGAGACTGTGAGAGGCGGGCGGAGGCAACAGGCAGGCTTCCCCGTGGAAGATGCTGCAGGGTAGTGCAGGAAGCCATGGTTCAGAGATAGGCAGCATAGGCTTTAGAAGGGTGGCGGGCAGATCCGGGAGTGGGGAGGACCTGAGCGCTAAGCAAAATCGGTGAGTTCTGTCTTTCTTCTGTTTACTAACAATGTTGAAAGGTTGTCAGAACCACCAGATAAGGGATGAAATTCGGAAAAGGAGCAGCCACAGGAAAGATTAGACTCTGCTCTGGAAACCCAGGAGTGGGGTGGGGTGGCAGGCAGGATAGTAAGGTGCTTGCTGTGACTCTCAAAAAACAAGGAAATCTCAAAAATATGAAGATTGGATGAAGTTTGGTGGTGGCGGACAACAAAACAAACAAATAAAAACATGAGAAGGGAGAGGGGGTGTGGGAACAAGGCGGTCTGAGAACCAAGATGCAGCCCCTCTCCTGAGAACCTGGTTCTCTCCGTGTCCTGCAGTATTGCCTTTCTCACTCTTCTGGTCCCCGTTTTCCGAGGGGGCGATTATGTAAAATCACAGAACTCACCGAATTGAGCCTTCTGAGTTGAAATCACCTTCACTTTTTATAAATGTGATTTCTCAATAGCCTGAAAGCAAACTTAGCTGGTAAGTGAAAAACAAAAACACGCTAAATCACAAATCCTCTGCAAGGAATCTTAACCTGTGGAATGCCAACCGTCACTGGGACTGGTGCCACCGTTCGGGGGGGCTCACTTCCCCCAGAGCTGCTTTTCCATGGAGAATCATGGTGGCGCTTAATGCCTGTTAGTTACAATGTGAAAGTCTCAAGTACAGGCTTGGAAACTCGGGGGGTTGGGAGGTGGGGTGGGGGGGGCACATTTCAAAGGGCAACTGTAGCACATTACATTCTGTGCCTTAAAAAAAAATCTGATGACTTCTTTTCAGCCCCCGAACTTCTATTTTTTTATGATAACATTCTAAGTTTTATTTTTTCCTCACATTATGAATATTAATAAATAGAAAGGAATCCCATTTTGAAAACTGATTATTGGAGTTATTAAATAGTGATTAAGAATATCTTTTTGTCATTTGGAATTGGAGGGTGACTAGGACAGGGTCACTCAGTGAAGGAACCTCAGTAAGAGACTGCCATGAACACCTTAGATACAAGGCCCTGGGTGTTTTAGTTTCTGAAAGGAAAACAAAGCATTTTGTCTTATTCTCTTAGAAATAAACTTATTTTCTTGGGCTGAAGAGTTGGCTGGCTGGGTAAGAATGCTTGCTGAGCATTAATGAAGATCTGAGTTCAAATCCCAGCACCCACATTAAAAGGAGGAAGAGGAAGAGGAGGAGGAGGAAGAGGAGGAGGAAGCTGGATATAGCCAAACACATGCCTGTAACCCCAATACTGTGGGGTCTGGAGAGAGGAAGACTTCAGAGGTGACTGGCCATCAGCATAGCTTCGTGTTTACTTAAATACCCTGTCTCAGGGGACAGGCACGTGGGAGAGGCAGAGTAGGACACCTGACATCCTGTTCTGGCAAGTGTGCTGCCACACACAGGTGTGTAGACACTACACACACATCACACCCATTCACTCATTCACTCTCTCACACACAAAATACATTTCACTTGAGAAAACAAGTTAGCAGCAACCTTCCCTTTCAAAGGAGTAAGTTCTACCAATGGCCGTCACAGTGTAGTAACCCCACCCCAAAGAAATTCTCAGAAGTCTCCCCTCTGAACTGTGAGGTCTATGCTGCTCTTAAAAGGTGGTTTCATTTGTACAAATTTATATGTGTTATATACGAAAATAAATTATATACATTGATACTCTTTTGGCTAAATTTTCTATGCTAAGTGACTAAGACGGGGGAAAGCTGTAATATGGTAACCAAAAATAATGCACAGAAAAGACAGGGTACTATTTTATATATGATAACATAAATGACTGATTAGTTACATGCAGCTTAGCTTTTATAAAAATATGTTGTATTTTTAAATGTACTTAGAGATGTGTCCATTGATAGAATGTAGGATGAATGCTTTGGGGAAATTAAGAAGTATCTTACAATGACATATATTTTCTAATGTCTCCTTTTTTAGTTTATAAGTCAAAATAGATCACTGTCTTTAAGTCAGACATGGCAGGGATTAAGTTAAATAACAAACACACACATTTGGACCTTAAGTGGCATCAGTGTGCCTTGGCTTGATGAAGCTTTCATGGACTCCCCACCATGGGGTCTATGAACCTACACGCACATGGTGTCCTGCTGCAACCCAAGAGAAGTGGTCAGTACCCTCGCCCAACACAGGGAGAATACGGGTTTCAGAACCGCTGATGTTCACGGGAAAGTGGAGGAGGTGCCCAGTTCAGAGTTCACGGACAGTCCCCAAGACAGGAAGCCACCGTTCATCACTGACTGCCTGGTTGGTTTCCTTCCCAGCTGCCCTGTGGGTCCTGACAACTGAACTATGTTCTTGGGACAGTGCTTTTAAACACTGAGCCATCTCTCTAGCCCATGAAACATGATCTTAAGATCCAATGTGAAGTTTTTGTTTTTTTCTTAGCAGGAACTTGAATATAAAAAAAAAAGTACTGTGTAGAAATACCCTGAGTAAGAGAAACATTTCAGATAGTGAGTGGTAAGGTAAATCCACTTGCCAAGCAGAGCCTGCTGTTGCTGATGTTTCCAGGATCATCTCAGTACTAAACTAGATGCACCGGCATGGCCTACAGATGGGATGGACATGGGCTATCAACCTATCTTGCATTGACTTTGGAATCCCAGCGAAGGCCAGCGGAAGTGCTGCCACACCGTCAGCAACATCACCTTCCTCCATGTCAGTCACTTACACTTGTCCTTCAGTGCTACGCAACCCTGTGGGTGCAAGCTCACTTGGATTCAAAGCTGATACTGGAAAACCTCTTAGACACAAGAGTGTGTGCCAATTCAGTTTTTATTAAGAAGTACAGTTCTTTTCTGTGAAGGCTGTAACTCAACACACTACCCTGAGAAAGCCAATCAGTACCATCTTCCTCAAGAATAATCAGGTTAAATGTCTGTCAGCTCCTGTACTGCCCATTTGATCCAGTTTCTAGAGCGCCATGTGGAGCATAAAGAGTACATACATAAAATTTATGCTCGAGGATATTTTGCAAAATCAATGGTTTGCAGAGGTAAAACTCGGAAAAGATTAAGTGTTCATTTAGAAGTCAAGTTATGACACACCGATAGAAAGAAATGTCACATAATAATACACACGTTATTTCATATACCGAACAATGTACTAATAGTTTAATTTAAAAAAATGTTGACAAAGCAGTAACTATAAAATAAACATGTGACTATAAATCCCTATCTTAGAATCTGAGAAGCTAGACATCAAATTGTTCAATGTATTTTTCTAAGGACACACAGCATATTTTCTTTTCTTAACCTATGGCTGATCACATTTTTGTTGTGTGATACGTTTATAATTTAAAACATATTTTTAATGAGAAGAGGTGTCAGGGCATAAATTAATTAGCACACATGTAAATTACAACTAATTTTTACTTCACTAAAATGAGCACAAGTCCCCCTTCACCTCTAGAGTATCAGCTGCATTTAGCACCTTCGGCTAAGGACTCAGAAACACAGGGCGAGCACACTTTTCTTTATTCTGACATGTACTGCTGCTAATTACGTGTTTTCTCTTGTGTTCATCAGCGGTAAACTTCAGGGTAAGTGTTTCTTCCCAATTTTAAATAGTTCCGCATGGCCAGTTTTCAGGTCTGTCAAGAAAAGCCAAGACTAATATCCCAATGTCATGTTCATAGCCATCTGTGTAGAAACAAAATCAGGTTTGGACAGCTTTTATGTAGCTAAGCCTCACATATTTTGATGCTTGGGATAAGCACTTGGGGTTAGAGGCATAAACTGATTAGTATGTTTGGGAGGTTATCTCTTTGGAAATACCTCTTCCAAGTATTGATGGAAGATAATTAAAGGAATGTGAACTATTTTGGGGTGTTTACAGAGTGGGGGGACAAAAAAGTAACAAAGCATGATAGTTCTAGGTCGGAATTGGAGTATCCCAAAAATAGCGATAAAAATGAGATTTTTTTTTTTTGTCAAGAAAGAGAGCTTAGTGAGCTGAATGATTTGATTGTATGGTCATAAAGATGGTTCTGGTGGTTGTAAAGAGAAAATGAGGCACAGGCAGCCACACAGGTCTCTGCCATGGCTCTGCACTGCCCTGGGGACTGAGGGGAACTAACATGGCCGTAAGTCTGCAGGCTGGAGGGGCTGGAGTTGGGGACAGTTGCAAAAGGCTCTTGTCAGTGTTTAAAACCCACACAAACACACCTGCCATCTGGCCTCTCATAGTTTCCCAGAATTAGTTCCCTTTGCTCATTCTGCCCTGGAGTCACTTAGAAAGAAATTAGTAACCACAGGATTAGAATCCCAGGGAAAAATGAGTTTTTATCTCAAGTATGCAAGAAGATACCTTGGGTATCACATCCTGGCCACTATCTCCCACTTGCCCATGTAATAGAGAGTGTTTGTCGTTGTGAGGTCTTTACCTAGGAAGCCGACTTTTCAGAGCCCTAGTCACCGTGTGCAAAAGTCCCCTCCACCTTTACCCAGTTTGTGCAATGACCAAATTTTATCTTCAGAAATCATTACTAACTAGAGTTGGTAAACCCTGTGATCATTGCTTCAAGACTACCAACTCCAAAGCTTTCGCATCCAATTTTGGTATATGTCCTGATGAAGCATGCACAGGCTTAGTATTTTACGGTTGGCAAAGGGTATAGCTAACTAGTTGGTCTACAAAGCACGCAACTGTAGCTTCACATTAATTTTGAAAACCTGAAATAAAATGGAGGAACTGTGTGGGAGATCCATATGGTGGATCTACAGGGCAGCAAACACCCAGATGTTCTGAAACACCTGCACCACTGCCTGAACTTCTTGCTTGGCTTCATGTAGATCTGAGAAGGTGTTACCTCTCATCATGGAAGTTTCAAAGACAGCTCAACCATTTCATGATACTGTTTATTTTTAATACTTCT
The DNA here is from genome assembly GCF_007827085.1 of Peromyscus californicus insignis. Lineage (NCBI taxonomy): Eukaryota > Metazoa > Chordata > Mammalia > Rodentia > Cricetidae > Peromyscus > Peromyscus californicus. Next base: position 23,230,585 of record NW_026294447.1, on the reverse strand, counting down.
AGTTTAAGGCTAACTTCATCATCTTCTGACGGCCTTTGTATTACTGAGTGGCTGCCTACTGCATTTTTGCTTCAATGAGGGGAGAAGGATCACTCATAATTAAATGCACAACTGAATAAGGAAAGTATTTCTGAGTAGGACAATTCTATTATTAGTAATAGCTTATCTATGAGCTCAGGAGCACATTCATTCTGAATCCTTCATCCTATGCATCCATATTTCATCAATCTTTATCATCTCTCATTATAATATATAGAGAACATGAATAATTATTCTTGTTTTACAGGTGAAAATACCAAGGAGTTGAAATATGAAATCTGTCAAGTCATATACCGAGCCCCTGTAGATCACTCAGTTGTCCATTCCAAGCTGTCCAATAAAACATGATGTTACTTTAGTTGTACAGGTTTATTGTCTGAACTCAGGAGAGATTTCTTTCTGTATCTATGTTGTATTTATTTGTAGGTAGGAGGTCAGAATTACTGTGATGTGGGAGCAAGAGAATGTACATTTGGGACACATTCTTGAATGCATCATCCCCAGGAAGCCTTCCCAGCACCCTCCGTTTTCATGATGGAGGTGAGGTCCATCTACCTGGCACTGGTTTCTGTGGGTAAAATGGAGATGGCGAGGACAAGTTCCCATCACACACTCCTGCCATCAGCCTACAACTCTGCCACGTCTTCCCCGTCATAATGGGTTGGCATTTCCTGAAATCATGAGAAGTAAATCTACCAGCAGCCATTCAGGACAATCCTGATGGAAGTCTGGAAGAGAAGAATACTGACGGAAAGATGGACGGTGAAACTATAGGTTTCAGTTGAAAACAAGAATTTTATTGAGAATAAGCCTATAGCAGTGGTTCTCAACCTCCCTAATGCTGTGACCCTTTAATACAGTTCCTCATGTTGTGACCCCAACCATACAATTATTTCATTTCTACTTCATAACTGTAATTTTGCTACTGTTATGATTCATAGTGTAACTATCTGATATGTAGGATATCTGATAATGGGACCTCTTTGGGGGTTGTGACCCACAGGTTGCGAATCACTGGGCTGGAGTCATTCATACGACCTTTAAGCTAAGATTCTGCCAATATTTTGTCTGTGTTCTGGAGATCTGAGTGAGGCTGAATTCAAAAGTAATGGACTAGTTCGTTCATTGGAAAAATTTCAAGACGATCCCACACTCTAGCATTGGTAGGGTTAGTGCTCACTGCTTTTATCCAGATTTATAGTGATAATCCAGGCCAAAACAGCAAAGGAGAGAGGTATTAGAGGCATGCAGTTTGTCAAGGAAAGAATGCACACATATTTAAAGTTGTGGATGGAAACTGATGCAGACAGAGCAGGTGCGGATAAAGTGAGTATGATTGTTAAAGGAGATATTACTCTCAACCGGTGAGGGCTCAGGAGGTAAAGGTGCTTGATGCCAAGTCTGATGACCCGAGTTCAAGACTTGGGACTCCCATGGTGAAAGGAGAGGAAAATGCAGCAAGTCACCCTCTGATGTCTACATGTGTGCCATGTATGCACATATCCACATGCACACAGAAAAATAAAAACAAAGTTGTTGAAAGGGAAACCTGGCTCCTTGCACTGGGACAGTAGGAAGGTATTTTAAGATCATGATCCTACCCATCCAAGGCTCCAAGGCATAAAACCGAAATCTCTCTTGAAAGAAGTTTCTGTCGGAAGGCCCTCGAGCAGAGGTACCTAGGGAAGTATTCCCCCAGGTTCAGCCATGTAGGCACCTGGAGATCACAGTGACCATGGTTGAGTGTTTAGCTCTATTTTGAGCCTCTATTAGAACTTGTTATCATCCATATGGTGCCAGTCTCACAGGCATGCCAAATGCAAAGATTACTGGGTCATGGGAACTTCACAAAGGCTCTAGAAAAAAATCCCATGAGCTAGGCAAAGTGTAGAAGAGTTAGATTCTGCATGAAGCACCCAAGAAAGCTGAATGTGAAATTAAGTTTCGATGGAGAAACTAGAATATCCACCAAGAAAAACTGTGGGCATGGAGAGGTGCTGGCCCAAGACAGACACCATATATGCCCGTGTAGGCAACAGGATCATGGGATCCTTGAAGCTCAGATGATGCTACCACGTGCTTGAGACCCTGGACATGGAGCAACAGGACTTCCTGTTTGCTCTGCTGGTATTTGGTCTTACTTGAGTTCAATCTTCCTTTACTGCTCTCCCATTCCTTACCTTTGGAATGGGAGCTTTTACTTTGTGCCACTGCATCATAGAAGGATGCAACTTTTAGTTTAAGAGGGCCTCACAGCTATGGTATGGCCTTTCCTTCAGAAGAGACTTTCGCCTTTTTGGACAGTGATAGGACTGTAAAATGCCCGGGAGTTGGGCATGCTCACTTGTGCCTGCAATCCCAGCGCTTGAGAGGCTGAAGCAGCAGGCCAGACCTGAATTTCTGGCCAGCCTGAGCTAGAGAGTGAGTTCTAGATCGGCAGAGCAAGACTACTACCCCTCAAAAACACCAAATAACAACCAAGACAACAACAAAACAACAAAACAAGGAAGTCACCATATAAAACAAAAACAAAACAAAACCTAATAAACCAACCAAACAACCCCGAAATCCCAAACAACTACAAGGACCCCTGAGCTGCACTAAATGCATTTTGTATTATGAGGTAGCCATGAATCTAAGAAGATAAGGGCCAGAGTACTGTGGTTTGAACGTAAATGTCTCCACCAGGCTCACGGGCTTGAATATTTGGCTCTGGTTGGTTAGGACATTTTGGTGGGTGTGGAATTTTTGGTACATATCATCTCTAGCTAGCTACTAGGGGTCACTGAGAGTGGGGCTTGAAGGTTATAGTACCTTTGTTTCGGGTCTAGCTCTTGGCATCCTTGTTGGCCACCATGATGGGACCAGCTGCCCTGAGTTCCTGCCAACACAGACTGAGCTGTTATTGGTGCCAAGCTTCTTCACCACTATTTATTGGCATCCCCAGCAACCAGGAGCCCAGAGAAATCTTTCCTGCTTTAAGTTGCTTCTGCCGGGTATTTATGGTCATGATGACAGGAAAAGTAACAATTTCAACTAGTCATTTGAGTAAAATACTCTATGACTGTTGAAGGACACTGAAGCAACAAATGTACATTGAGTGCCAGTAAATCTGGCCTCTGTAGACGCTTCTGCAAATGTACGACAGATCACTAGCTCCACTGGTCAGTTCCCTGAGTGGGCAAAAGATGGCTATCAAGAGTTCATCTGACTTATGGAGTGAGAAGGAGAAGTTAGTTCACAACTCTCAGAATTCCAGAGAGAACTGCAGGCAATAATTCACTTTAGAAAGAAACAACCAGGAAGAATAGCCTGACAGGTGTGAACTTTGAACACCATGAAGTGTGAGCACCTTGCCATGATGGAGCCTTCCTGCAGGCCCAGGAGCGATGCGATTGGCTGACCTTTGGCCGAAGCTTTCAGAGCCCTTTTTAAGTTGATGGTTTAGGGCAGTTTGTGGCAATAAGAGAAAGCAGATCAGCTCAGTGATACAGTGAATCATGGCAAGGTTCTTACACTCATAGTGACTAAGAACGAAGAGTGAGCAAGGGGCTGGTGCCCCCCAAGTCACCTTCCAGGACATGCCCCCAATAAGCTAAAGTCTCCCATGAAGCCTCACTTCTAAAAGCTTATTATCAAGAGCCTCAAAATAAGGGTTGGTTCTTTAACACAAGGAGGGGTTTGGGGATGGGGGCTCCCAGATGCAAACTCTAGTAAGTTCTTTTATTTGCCCTTGGAACAAAGGATTCATGAGCCATTTCTCCTTCTATGGGTCAGTGTATCTACAGGTTCTGAATTTTAAGTGGTTACTATTGCTCAGGCTCTCTCCAATCACTCTCATTCAATAAAGTTTTAATTTCCTTTATCCTGAAAGGGACGGGGATCAGGAAGGTAGTGTTGGTCAGGCAGAGAGGGTTCACCATGCCATGACAACGGAGCCCCCAAACCGAGATCACTGCCATCACCCAGTGAGAGCTCCAGGGATGTAGTCTGAGGCACATCCTATGGGCTATACCTCACTATTAAGGAAACAATGAAGCATACACTTAGGCTCAAAACCCCAGGAAGCAGTGAGGCAATATCGAAAGAATGTGTTTTCTTTTCTAATATTAGTAATCTAAGGAGCTACAGGTAATCCTTAGTACAACTGGGCATAAAAGCAACATGAATCAAAGCCCTCTGGGGGAGAAAGTGAACCCTGTTTCTCATCAGGGAACGGCTTTGCTATTTCCACCACACAGCTTGGTACCAGCTATCTGGTCACTTACACTGAATGGACCAAACCAAAGTCCCAATAGCTCGGTATCTTTCCTCAGTGACACAGGTCAACCATGTTTGTGTGTGGGGGGGGAGTAAAGGGGGTGTTGCTAAAATTATGCTACTGTCCCTGGCTTTTTACATTAATGCTGGGGTTGAACTCAAGTCCTCTTCATGACAAGCTCTTTACTGATGGAGCTACTTCCTAGCCTGAGAGAAACAATTCTTTTACCTCATGGCTTTGGTCTTGCAAAGGATATAGTTTGGGTTCCAGGGACACATTCTTTTAGAAAGAGAGACCCGTTTGAAACCTCCTTCTCTCAAACCCATTCACGAATCTCTCTCCACAGCTCTTCCAAAGAGAGGGACTTGGAGGGCAACAGTCCACGGCTAATTACTTTTCTTGTCGCGATTCCTCAAGTGCCTGATTTCTGCTCTTTATTTGTATAAACATGCCACAGTAATGTCCGCGACTTCGAGCAAAACACACCCAGGATCCAGTCAGAATGCCTCGCAAGTGGCAGGAGATGCCGAGTGCAGGGGGTCACTCCAGATGTGTATCAGAAGAGAACACTGTTAAAGTGGGCTCTTCTGATCATGTTCAGACAAGAGAGGTGAGTCCGTGTGCGGATGTGAAGCTGGGGCCTCGTGCCCACAGGCAGGGATATCTCAATGTTTTGTTTTATTTATTGAGACCTCCTCTCCTTTACTTAATGTGGAGAGCCGGGTTATTTCACACTGCCACCAAGCCACAGCTTTTTAAATGATTCAGGGAAGTATAGCTTTCATTTAGGTTTGTGCCCTCCAGTCTGTTTATACTGGTCGATACACTTGTCTGAAAAATATAATGGATTAGCACATCATTCAACAAGCTAGTCAGAAGGCAGGCTTAAGGCGACAGACACCAAAAAGTAAATTACAGTCAGTAGTAGGGGTAGGCCATGCCTAGAGCTAGGAAACATCGTATCAGCACAAAACCTGTATTCTCTGAGAATGGCGGTGGAACTGAAAGAGATGAAAAATTTACACTCGAATATAATAAAACAATCAGGCCCACAAATTCATACGGCACCATAAACTGTGTGGTTTATGATGCTGAATACAGAGCGAAGCTGGCACCACACTAACCCACACATTACAGCCTCAGCTGGAGACAGACACACACGGCATTTGTTTCGTTTAATAGGCCCACTTTTGCAAGCAGGCATAGATCATGGCTTACTTTACACATTCCATTTAAATATCTGGAGAATGGGAGCTGGCCACAGGTTTGTTCTAGGCAGCGCAAGGGACCGGGAGGGCAGTGGGGGGTGGGGAGGGGAACTCAAAGGGACAGTTAGTCTTACAAGCTTCCTCTTCCTTCCTCTCCATCTTCTCTCCCATTCCATTTCTTCTTCTCCGAGTGACAAACACCAGTGCCGAGATACATTCTCAAAGTTTAATATCATCCATTTTGACATGAACCAAATCATCACTAAGGCAGGTGGAGTACAGTTAGAATTATTAAACAGCTTTTTCTATCTTATCACTGGCAGCTAAAGGTAAGATTTAGAAATGAATCCTCAACCCCTGAAGGTGATTTTAAAACTTTACCATAAAATAAATTCCAAATGATGATGTAAGCTCCCTCCTTCACACAGAGCTTCCTGAAGGACTAGGCTTTTCTTGTTGTCTGAGTCAATGCACCATGGTCACCCTACATCAATGCCTTGATGTACCTAGAAACACTGAGGGCAGTTGGAAAGTCTACAAATCCAGAGAGACCTGGCAAAATTACTCATCCCACTGGGCTAAGAGATGAGAATACCAAAAGAGCATGTACACATGGAAGTTCAAAATTAAAAATATTTAAAAAAAATTCTCCATTTTCTTCTGTGAAGATTTTTCAGTATCTAATGGGGTAGGAACTAATGAACACAATCTGTGATTCTGCCTAGGTTGGTGGCCTTGCAGATCAGTTAAAATGCAGAGGACCTAGGCAGCAGATGCATCAGGGTGGCCAATGAGCGACACTAGATGATAGCAATCCATTGATTGCATTAAAGGGGTTGTCTATAGTGGAATCCATGATTGCTACCCAAGCTTCCCATACCACACCTCTCTCCACAGTTTTGGCAGAAAGGGGACTGCATCATCCTGCCATGGATGGCTGGCCTTTTCCGCTCTGACCTCCCATGTGTTTGCCATCATGGTTGCAATCCTGTATGACTGGACTGAGGCTGTCCAGTCTTGGCAAAAGTTTTGTTATTGTCCCACTAGCAAGGGCTAGAGTCAATTCCTTTCTGGATCACCTCGCCTTCCCCATTCCCATCTCTACAATCCATTCCTCAGCTTTGCTGTACCAGAGAGGCAAGAGCCTGCCTCACTTATGTCGTGGTAGCATGCCCTCTCCCTTCCCATGCTTCCCCCCTTCAAAGCCATGCTCCAGTGGACCTTCCCTCAGCTCTTTAATGAACTTTTCTCTGTTCCAGCATTACAACCTAGTGTTGAAGTCGCCTCAACTTAAATATGTTATCTATCAGCCTTTTCTCTCTCTCCAGACAATGCTCAACCCACACCTGGCTCCCTTCCTCCATGCTACCTTACCCCTTTCTTTACCATCAAACTTTGGCAGTGTGACGACACAACCTGAATACGCTTGTGCCTCTTGATCTTTAACCCATGACCTTAGGAGTCAGCCTTCCCCAGTGATCCAGAACACTGGCCATCTCACTGGAGGATGGAATGACTTTTTTCTTTTTTTCTATTCCAGTTCAGACACTAAATTCCATCCTGTCTGTAAGCCTTTTTGTTTGACTTTCCCAATGACGACAACAACTTCTTCTTCTTTTTTTTTTTTTTTGGTTTTTCGAGACAAGGTTTCTCTGTGTAGCTTTGGAGCCTGTCCTGGAACTCACTCTGTAGCCCAGGCTGACCTTGAACTCACAGAGATCCGCCTGCCTCTGCCTCCCGAGTGCTGGGTTTAAAGGCGTGGGCCACCACCACCTGGCCCAATGACAACTTCTTATGCTTCTTGGGGAAGATACTCTATAAATATGATCTCACCTTCCGATCATCTATATTGCTACGCTCCCTCTGCCTATGAGTAAATGAAAATTTCTTAGGGCTACCTTCTCAGCATCCCCTCCCTCCGACCCCCCACTTAAAAAATATTTTTTAAAAGTGTGTGTGTTTCTGTGCCTACAGAGGCTGGAAGAGGGTGTCAGCTGCCCTGGAGCTAGAGTTATGGGAGAAGAAGAGCTGCCTGATATGGGTGCTGGGAACTGAACTCTGGTCCTCTGCAAGAGCAGCAAACGTTCTTCTCCACTGATCCATCTCACCAGCCCCAACTCTCTCTCTACTTGAACTGCAAGTTCCTCTTGAGAATCTCTACTTCCTGAGGCTACAGGTCCCGTGTAATTGCCAATCACTTTCCCACCTGGAGCGGTGAACTCAAACTTCTCTCTAGCTCTAAAGTCCTTTCTCACAACAAATGTTCCCCAGGCTTCTCACAGGCCACACTCTGTAACCAAACTAAGCTGTAAAACACTCCCCTCTTGGAGTTCCACTGAACCAGCCATCAAGATTTCAGCCTCCCCTGCAAACGGTTTTTGAAATCGTCATACACCCCACCCCCCCTAATTTCCAGGGACATGTCCCATTGTTACCATTTTTCTATTTTTCAGTCTTAACTGGAAGATGCTCTGTACCGTCTATTTTAATTTTTGACCAAATTTATTTTTCCTAAAGCATGGATTTAATACTGTACATTCCCTTTTGAAACGTTTTATGGTTCCCCAGGTCCTGAGGGACAAAGTCCACCTTCCCAGCTCACTGATGTCCTTTCCAGTGTGTCCCAGTCCTTCACTTTCCAGACGTCTCACTCGCCATGAGAAATAACTCTGCAAATGTGCTTTGCCTTTGCTCAGAACGCCAGCTCCCTCCCTTCCACATGGAAAATGGCCAGAAAGGCCTGCCCTGAAATGTCAGCCACCTACATTTGCTGAAATGGCAGATCAAATGTCTCCAGGCAGAGTCAGCCACCTACATTCGCTGTTTCTATGAGTCTGCGGCAACACGCAAGACTCATTGAATCGTTTGAGGCCCATGTGAAGGCCACTGTCTCTTGGCTGCTATGTCCACAGTACCTATCACGGACACCTGGGTTCACACCCGTATAGATTACTGAGCCCCAGCATTGAATCTTGACATAGTTCTAAAATCAGCGAGTATCGGGACTTTCAGATACATCTGTGGAACTTTCGTAAGACTTCACAGCATGGTGGCACAGAGAGACTCTCTGTTTTATGACTCTAAGCTGGAAGCTTAATTGCTCCAAGTCTCAGGTTCTTTTAACCCATATGAATGAATGAATTAAAACTGTAAGCTAACTACTTAAAACTGCCCAGAAGTCACTGGTAACAATGGCTGATGGTGGGGTCAGCTCCAAGGCTGGTTCTGTTACTTTTTGGTTGTATGAACTTGTGTAAGCTATTTAATCTCCGTGTCTCAGTTTTCTCATCTGTAAAATGGGGACAACAATTGTACCCAACAATATTTAGCATTATAACCTCCCCGCATGAAGATACTTTGAACAGTCTACGCACATAACAAATGCTTAATAATTATTATTAATTGTGAAGTCATACTCATGAACAGAAGACCACAGAGTGAAAGGAAAATATCCCTGAGAAAGCTGCAGGAAGGGGCAAGTCAACGAGCACAGAGCGGCACCTCAGAATTGTTTAGACTTTTATGAGTTTTTTAATGTATTTCCCATTTCCCACATCCTCAGACACCCTATGAAGGGTTTGGGAAATGTAATAAATATGAATTGACTACGTTTAAATGCCTGGAGTCAGTAAAATCAGGATGAATCCTCGAAACGAAATACCCTCGTTAGAAAGAACGTCAGCCCGTCCTTTGCATTAGCTGGGAAGGAAAGGGTAGCGACGAGGAATCTGTAAGAACTCCAGTTATCGACATCACTGACCTATAAACATATCCCCTTCAGCGTGATATACAGCACTCCAGTACCCTTGTTTTTTGTATAATTGCTATTACCAAAAGCCTTTCAATTTCGAGTGCTCAAACGAGAGCAATTCATATTTCAGATAATCTGCCAACGAGGAAAACTAATTTCAAAATATTTGATCATAAAAGTTGTCCTCAGCTTCTACAGAGATAATTTAGTCAAATAATATCAGATAATCTGAAAGCAGTCTTAGCAGGAAATTGCCGGGGACTCCATCTAAGAGCCTCCATTTGCACTTACATAAATGTACGGAAAGTGTAGGAGACTTTGACAGCCTGCCATATGTGATCTCACTGCATAGCCTACCTACTTTGCCATCCAAAGTTATATCCTTTGAAGCACTGCCAGAATTACTTTACCCCAGTAGATATGCGAGATGTGCCCTTTAAAAGCCATATCATTTCTTTTCTACTCTGACTGGTGCAGGGTAGCATCTGCTCAACTAAATTCCTTTGAAGGTTAAAAATAAAGTAGCCTACTTCTTCCAGGCTCCCTCTCCTGACACTGCCCCAGTACCTAGTCAGGGGTGGGGGAGGCGGATGGCACACACCCACTTTGAAGGGAGCAGATCCTAAAGAAGGAGCCCATGGAACTTTAAAAACCGCAGTGTGGGCTGCTCGAGGTTAGGAGCCTGTTAGGAGCCCCGCAAGACCAAGTTGGATTTTCTAGATCCCAATCCAGGCTCATTTTCTTGCTTCCCCACTGACTACATGTCTAACACACACACAAAAGAACCCAGCCAGAAACTGACAATAGGAAATGCCACCGACAGAGTGTCTTAATTTTATAAACAGAAAATGAATGCTTGGATCGTATCTCCAGGAAACATTTGCTTTTTAGAAATAGTCAGACTTGGCACTCCGTCTCCTCAGCCCCGCTGACAGTTGTAGTCAGTTATTACACTGTTGTGACTTGGAAGCGGATGCCCCCAAACAGTTCAAAATTAGTAACATCGCGCTTCAGGATTGTCTGCTTGCTCATCCAGGCTTCTTTTATAATTATTTTAAAAGGCACTATCTGATTTCCTGAGCGCCGCCCCAGGTGTTCTCTGGGATAATGAATGGATAAACATATCACCCAGTGTCACAGAGTCGTTGTGACATTTACGAAATATCTTCAGTTCAACTCCTGTAATTTCAATGTACACCACACCCAAGGCGGCAAGCCCATGCTTTTACTAAAGAGCTGGATGATTCTTGGTAATTGCCTGACTTACTTGGAATTGAAAAGGTTCTGAAATGCAGAGAAGCAACAGCTTGGTTCTTTCTTGGACCTTACATACCCATAATTGCAAGTGAAGAAATGGAAGTCCATGGTTTTAGTGCCTGTTCACCCTGTTTTTCTTGAACTTGTATCATCCGGCCTCAGCAGGGCGTAGACTTCAGTAAGCGGCAAAGGACATTTTCGTGGCACTTGGCAGCCTCGCCTACGGAGGTGCCGAGGCTCACAGGGAGGGTTGAGTCTTATCAACAGAGCACCTCATTTTCCATGTCATCCCTGAGTGATCTCAGCATGCAATGCCTCTGAATACCTCATTCCCATGTCTCTCTTTTGCACCTTCACATACTGAGATCATCGGGTGAGTGGTTCTCAGTGTGGTCAAAAGCAAGAAGAAAGGAGCCCAGCACTTACAGAAACCCTTTGTAGTGCCAACCATTCGTCTGTAGGGTCATTTGACAGTTCCAACAGGTCTACTGTTCTTCATTCAAAGCAAACCTCACACTTCCCGGGAAAGAATCATGCCGGGGCTGGTATTTTCTAGAAGCATTTCTCTGTATCTACTCTATGGAGGACCAAGCACATCACGTGAAGATGTTTTTAGCTCCTAATAAATGCCAAGTTTAATAATTAGGAAGGTTAATCTGTTAGCATTACAGTAGGAGCAGGCAGCTTAAAGTCAAGATGGCTGAACAATAAAATCAGAGATTTGTGCCACCATCTCTGTCTGCCCCTTAAAGCTTCAGCCCCCTCCCAACTGGTGGCCAGTGTCCACTGCTTGCGTGGCAAAGCAGGGCTGAAAGAAACCACCTGTTTTCCAGAACAAGGCTTCTCCTGGTCGAGAAAGCCAAAGGGGGCAGGGATTCTTAATAAAAAGTTTGCTTCTGCCCAAACTTAGACAAAAACAAAACAACAACAACAAAAACAAACAAACAAAAACCCCAACCTAAACATAATTGATGGTTCTTTACCCAGTAACCAAATGCTCTGGCCATATACTCCTGAGACTTATCATAGCACACCCTGGGGCCCACTGATGTGCCCTGTTAACTATGGCAAGGTCTTCAGCAGCCCTGAAAAACATCTCAGACCACCACCTTCCTTCCCAGGGAAAACTTCTCTCTGCATACATTCTCCTGCTCTCAAAAAGTTTCTGTGGTTATTGAAAGCGATAGATTTAATTTGCCAGCACATTAAAAATTAACAGCATTGGAGGAAGTTTTCGTCTTGTTATTGAATGTGGTAAATCTGTACTTCCAGGAGCCTGGGAGGAGGAAGAGACCCCAAAGGAAAATCAGGTTTGCTGTTTAGTGAATTGGAAATTATTTATATCTGTAGACAAAAAAAAAAAAAAAAAAACAACAAACCACAGTGGGTACAAAACCCAAGCAGGATATAGGCAACCATATCCTCTCATTAATACATAACTGTTTGTGAGTACACATATACATCAAAACAGCTTAAATAATTGAACTGGCTGACACCTTTCTTTTTAAAAGTGATGGTTTGGGGGGAAATGAGACTTTTTCAAATGAGGGAACAAGGGTAAGAAAAACCAGAGAGCCATGGGACACCTGGTGTTTAAAATCAACATCAATTCTCAGGTCATCAGTGTAGTTCTAGAATTTATGCAAAAACCTGAAGTCAATTTCTTATTATTTTTCAGCTGAAATTGCTGCCATGCTACCTCTGTCCATGACTTCTCATGTTAGTCCTAAACCCTAAGATGGATTGAACGTGTGTATCTAGAAATGAAATATGGGTTTTGCGTGAATTTAGCGATTTTTTGACCTCCTTCTCTGTAGGTCAAGTTATTCCCCATTCCTCCTCTGAACAGTTTGCATTCACTCATGGCTCTCCCAGGGCCCAGGCTAACCGAGGAAGGAAGCTGGCTCAGGTGGAGGGTATTATTTTGCATATATTGTCTACATAAGCACCACATTATGGACAGAAATTATCTTTACTTTCCAACTTTGCATAATAAAATAAGCCATAAAATTAATACCATATAGAAAATAGTGCTTGCCAGGCAAAGAAATGTACATTGCTTTCTAGAAATCCAGGGACATTACACTGCCTGTGCCTGCATGAATAATACATGGCTTAATTCAGAAAAACACCGTTTCATTATTTAAAAATGAATAAATTACGGACTTAGAATGATGGCTAAATTTCCTGAATCTTACTTTTGTCCCATGTTCTAATTCAAAAAATGAACTGGAAAATAGCATTTCATCTGCCCAAATAAAGCAAGTGTGCTCCTTACGAAGTATTTCTGACTTTACACTTCCACAAAATGAAGAATGCTGTGTCTCATTTCTTCTCTTGCTCACTTTAGTGCTAGAATTAAGACATCTAAGATCTTCAATTTGTATACTTGACAATGGTGAGCCTATCCTGAGCTGTCCTGAGAGTCTGTGATGCAGTCTAACAAGAAAGGTACCCAGAGGCCCCATGGGTTGGCCTTACTGCTCGGGAATAAATAAAAATAACGTATTTCTCATATAGGGTGCCACAGTAAATTTCTTTGAACTGACACTGGCCTCCTTTGAAGACCTGTTAAAAATCCAGTCTCATTTGGGGACTGAGGAGACAAGGTATGGAAGAGAGAGAGAGAGAGAGAGAGAGAGAGAGAGAGAGAGAGAGAGAGAGAATCGCACCAGTAATAACAAATTAATTTGGAATGAAAATAAGTAAAACATGCCCACGCAGTACATGGAGGCTGAGCACAATGTGACAGGCAGCAGATGATTCTACCGATTTCTAATGCTGGAAATTCGGATGGCATTTACTAGCATAACCTTTCAACTCTGAGCACATCAATAGAGGCCGACAGTGGCTTGAAATATGATTCCTTGCAGATAGCATATCCTCATTCATCTGACTGGGCTGCTTGCTCTGTGCTCCACTGCACAAACAGCGTCTCCCCCACTTCTGAGAGGACACTAATAAAAAAGGCATCAATTTCCAGCTCTAGTACTACTGTGATCTCTTTATATGTTCGACATCCAACATTAAATTAAAATGCTGTTATAAATCCTACTTTCTGAATCTGGAATGAGTGTTGGGTTTTTGTCGCAGGAGACTGCAGCAAATCTTGTCAGAAGCAAGGAAGCACGTCTTGTTCACTCAGAATTAATGTTGTGGATGAAGGAAGGAGGTAAAAAGGGGTTGAGGATGGTGAACGGAGGGTGTCAGAGGCAGTGGGGACCGGAGCTTCGGGGGCCAAGCCAGGCAGGGGATTTGATGCTTTCGAGAAGTGGTTAATCAGGAATTGTAATTACCAGCGACAAGCTGTGTGGCAGGAAGATCGTTGATAAACACACATACGCATGTGTCCATGTATGTCAACAGAGAAATGAAGGCTAGGGAATTGTTAACTGTTCTTTCCAGGGGTGAAAATGCTTTCCAGATATGAGTGGTACTGTGGTACACTCACTAAAGTCTCCACCCAGAGACTGCCCCCGGGAGTCAAAGGCAAAGGGTCTCAGGGACATGTCACCTGGGCTGCACGTCATTGCGACATACTTTTAAGGCTATAAGACCAACACCGTCAATCACTGAATAGCATTGCCAATTAACACAGGTTCACGTTTCGAAGTCACAATCACAGAAGAGAGGGCATAAAAAGCCCTGTCTGTAAAGCGCTAACCTCTTCCATTTTACTTCAGATGGTTCCCCAACATTAGGGAATCTTTGGACTGCGCCTGATAAGAAAGATCCTTGCCATGATCACCTAAGAACTGTAGGAGCTATGAGTCAGTCATAGAATCTGCAAAGATGTGCCGCCCTGGCTGGCTGCAGGCTCTGCCAGCTGTTCAGAATTATAGAGGAAATAAAGAGGCGTTGCTTGCCTATTTGGGAGGGTGGGGTGGAAGGGAAAGGGGAGAGCCAGCAGTTCAATATCTGGATCGAACAGAGGAACTTTTTCCCCCCAAGGATCCTGCCGGGAGGAACCTTGACATACACAAAGTCAGAACGTAGCCAAAGTTACCCTGGTGAGAACGATAAGGTCACCCGTGGGATTGGCGAGATTATCTCTGTCAAGCACTCGGACAGCATGCGGTCAAATGATGCATCATGCAGTCATTTTCGGGGGGGAAAAATCAATTTCTTCTCCAGGTCGCTCTTTGCTTTTCAAAGTGCCCTTGTAGGCCGTCATCAGCGAGCATTTATCAATTTAAATGCTGTAAATTGATAATGTGCCACTGTGCCTTGTACTGTTTCTGAATTATTTTGATACTTATATTTGCTCAATAGTCTCCAAACCCTCAGAGCTCCCACATTCAAAGGGGCATTTTTCTTTGTTACATGCAGAAGTGATGAACTTTTTATGACTCATACAGGAGAATGCAGACATCCTGGTGGTAAGAGGGGAGGCCTGGGGGATGCAAAAACAGCACTCCTGCTTGAAAGATTTTTAAAAGGAAGACACAGCGCTGTATTTGCACACATTTAGTTAAGGAGGACCAGTTATCCTGGCACTGCATGAATGTAGAATACCAAGTGTAAAACTGCAAACACTTGTCCCCCACCCTCATGAGCCCTGGCGGGACTGAAATCGGCCTACTTTTCCAGTCTTTACATTCCACACTCTAGGATGTGCTGACGCCAGACAAAAGTCACAAATTCTAAAGAAGGCTTACATCATACACACACACACACACACACACACACACACACACACACACCTATATAGCTTAGAAGCATGAGAGCCCAAGGAGAGAGTTAACCACACACTAACCCCAACTTGATTAGCATCGGGAATCAAAGCATGGGGAGAGTCTAGGCTCGCGCCTTGGAAAAGCAAGAGAAAACCATGGCAGTTGCTGCCTCTTTAACCTCCAGTGATTTATTGGCCCTCAGCCAAGTTATCAGGGGAATCTAATTCTTCTTTATTATTCAAATAAACCACACTTGGCACCATGGTTCCCTTTCAGAATAGCTGCACAAATAGACTGAGCTCTGTCATTTATCTGACCTTGTACTTGTGTGCTGTAGCTATAATTTTATTTGCCATTCTATACAACAAACGCAGAGGAATCTAAAAGCCGGAGATGGACGACAGGATGGGGAAAGGAGTTTAGGGTAAGCGTATATCTGCATATATGTTAAAAAAAAGAATCATCGATGTGTTTTCCCCTGCATCTCTTTCAGGTTTTATCCCTATGGTCAACTCTCCCCTAAGCTGTCTTACAGTCAGCCAATCTGTAACTGTTGGGAGCTTCCTTCAGACTGGCTTGCCATGGCCAGACACTGACTTGTAGGAGGGTGGAGCATGGGGAGAGAAAGGGAGTGATAGGGTCTACTGCAGGAGAGCCTTCAGCTGGTGGGTGAGATGTCCAAACCCTCAAGAAGCACCCATTTCCAGATTTCTAGTTGGCTGTAGATCCCACTTCGTGGTACACAGGATTTGGTTAATGAGACAACACTGCTTGCCCAGGCCGACATCTGCATCTCCCACTTTACTTATAAGAAGGTGTTTCCAGAAGCTGAGAGTTCCCTTTTATCTCCTGGTCCACTGAGACCGAGGTCCTTTGCCTCGTATGCTTGTGTTTGCCATGGATAGCTCTGCTGTAAATATGAGCTCTACAGGAAGTGAATCAGTTTGCCATAATCTCTATGCCTGCCTACAGAGAGTACTATGTGGCATTTACTTTCAGATTTCAGTCTCAGAAAAACGTCACGTTCCTTGAAAAGCAGTGTTCTCATATTGTTGATGGCTGACTGTACTTCCCTTTTTTGCTTTGATTGCCAGGAAGCACACAGTTGAAACTAAAGCTTTATTAAACCACTTCCATGGGGCATTTGAAGCATCTATTTGTGGTTTTCTACTCTTGTAGAATTATCCAGTTTTATTTATCTTTTTTCCTTATTCTATTTTGCCATTATTTTCATTGTATACATTTATCTTAAACCTTTTTTTTTTTTGGAAAAAGATAGAGCCAACACATAAATATTTCCCCAAGCTTTAAGTCTGATATCAACTAGAAATGCTTTCTGTTTACCATGTGACGGCTTTTTTGGATTCTTTGGTGAGAATGCTCCTTCTGTTTTGGAAGCAACTTCATAGAAGTTGGCTCCACAGCATTGCTACATATTCAGCATTGGGGAAGGCATTCTGTTTTCTTTCTTCATTTTCAGCCCTGCCAATTCCATCATGGCAGGGAGCAGAGCTGTCTCTCAGCTCCAGACGCAATGCCAGGCACACAGCACTCAGTCTCTATGTAAACCAAAATGAGCACTGCTAGGTGGGACCCCTCCTTCGGGGGAGGTTCCTGGTAACTGGCAGTCACTGTCACAAAAGTAAACCACACCTTGGATGCTAAGCATTATCTATCTATCTATCTATCTATCTATCTATCTATCTATCTATCTATCTATCTATCTATCTATCTACCTACCTACCTACCTACCTATGTACCTAACTACCTATCTATCTGGCAAGGCCAAGGGGCAGTTCCCTCCCTCTTCCCCCACCCCCACTGCTCAGGTCAGTCCCATCATCACAAAGCTAGAAGAATACTTCATATAGAGTGGTCAACATGCCCAAGGCTCAGATACTAGATAATCGAGAAGGAAGCCTGCTTTGCTGTCTGTACCCAGGCTGTCCCACAGTGATCAGTGGAAGTCCCTCTCTTTGCCTTTCTCATGTGCAAAAAGAGACCCCTAATTCTCTTCTAAGCCCAAGCCATTGTAAGACCACCACACGGTGAGGAGGCAGGAATATCATGCGATTAGAAATGCAGATGCAACCATGTTGTTCTCACAGACACTGCCATGCTCACATGCCCACAGCCATTTCCCTGAGGAAGTCTTTGTGACAGAGTCACACACTCTCTAGCAAATCTATATGGAAAGGGAGGATGCTTTCTCCTTGTCTAGACTTTCATAGATTAACTACCTTGGCCACAAACATTTGGTTGCAGCTAATGTTTGTGTACAGGTGTGTGGGCATCTGTGGAGTGTGTGGGCTGGAAGAACAAATGCTTATAGCATATTTTCTTTGGATGCCACCTTTGAGTACCCTGCACCTCAATTCTGCAAGAGGGAACTAAAGACATCTGGGAAGGGTTATGGCTTAGGGACCTTGATGATCCTTTTCCAATGCAGAACCTCAGCTGCTTTGAAAAATTTCCCAGAGTTCAGCAGAGGTCTCTCTGGTACAGTTTATAAACTTAAAACATGTGCAATGTTATTTTAATATCAACCAAGAATTTTCCTTAGACTCCTGTTCTAAACCCATCTAAGTTGATATGGGCAAAAATCCCTCCTTTTCCCCTTTATACTCTCATCTATGTAGTTAGGTATCACTTCAAAATTCATCTCTGGGAGCCTCTTCCTGGGCATGCCTGCTGCCCCCCACACGGCAGCACCCACAGGAGATGGCCGGGCATGTCGCAGCTTGGGTCTGCCTCCGGAAGTCAGCCTGCTGACTCCTGGTGCCCACTCACACTGCCATCACAGGAAGAGGAGTGGCTGGCCTCGGGGCAGGTGCCAGACCCTGGGTCATTTTGACATGGCAGACTTAGAAAGCACCATTATTTGTTTCCGACTTTAAGAAAGAAAAAAAAAAAGTGTCTTCAGTGATGCAGCCGAGATGCAGAGGAAAGAACGGGGAACCAGCAGAGGGTTAAAGCCAAATTTTCCTTGAACAGATGATATTTCAGATGGCCACACTATTCCAGACGCATCAATTTCCTTGAAAATCCAATCCATATATGTGCATATGCTGTGCTGGCAGGGGGACTGCCTGAAATGGCCAAAACCCAAGAGCTAATATTCTTTTGGCCAGAATAATGCAATTATTATTTTCCTAGCTATCAGTCTACGCATACACAGCCATCTGTTATGCAAAGCAAACATACACATCTCAATTACAGAAAATGCAGTTGCCTTGACAGAATTTGGACTCCACCACTAACCAGGACTGTAAAATGTGTTCGCAGCTAGTATATAATGGATGCTTTTCAGGGGTTCCCTAATTAGCATTTACCTGCTAAAACTAATTATTCATCTTTCTTCTTTACTGGCTTCCTCAACGCTGCTGGATGCTCCACAGAAAACATGAGTGTGGCATCAGGGAAGCACAACTGTGGGTTCCTAGCCCTACCTGGTGTTAACGATACAGGGGTACACCCTATTTGGAACTGGAGATTTCCAGATGGAGTAAGATGAGGCTTAAAACCTATCAGAGGCTGTAACAAAAGAGAGATCTCAGGGAGATACAAGAGAATGCACACCTTCCCATCCCCTGATTTGCGAGAGTCCACAAGAAATTGCTGTGCATACTATAGTCAAGAGCACACACGTTCTCCAAGGAAGGGCTGATGATTGCATCCCCCATTTGGAATCTCAACAGCAAATAATCAAATTTGGCAGGGTTTCTGCTCCTTCCCCAGCCCTCCTCAAACAGCAAATCTCTCTATTATTTCCCAATGTCGTCCTTGATTTAGCTGTCTCCCAGTAAACCCGCTAACAGCCAGAAGGTTCCAGCCAAGCTGGATGTGTCCTTTGAGCTGTGCCAACCTTCAGAGGCTCTGAGTCTGGGTGGGACCTGCCTTTGAGAAGACCAGAGACGCTTATCTCCATCGTTAGCCTGGAGGCAGCTGAGGGAGAGGTAGCTTCTCCAGCTCACCAGAGCATCACACACATGCAAAACCTTCCTGCAGAGAGGCTGTGTATCCCTTTCCCAGTTACCACATGAAAAGGGTCAAACTCAGCCAATCACTTGTACCAGAACCGATACCCAGATGTTGGGTGCTTTCGTGGCACAAACATCTGGATAATTAGCTGAATGGAAGACCTTATTTCAGAATAGGCTGGCAATCTGTAGGCGCAGCCTGAGCCTCGGAATGCGGTAGAACTGAAGTGTTTGTGTTTCTAGAGAAAAAAAACCAAGGATTCTGTCCCTTGCCCTACAAGCCTCTGCATTCTCTCTTTTACCCCCTGACAAACACATGTGAGCAATTAAATAGCGAAGCATGAAAGGCGGCTTTATTTTATGAAATTGTCTTCCAGTATCAGGCAGATTTGCCAAGGCAGAGTACTCTTTCCTGGCAGGAACCCTCCCTGCAACACATTTTAATGGTGTCTTTCAGCATTTCTTGACTCCAAATGACTCCTGCCATTGTGTCAGCTCCCAGGATAGCGCGGGGCACTCCATAAACATCCAGTAATAGGACACAAGGGAAGCACTATTAGTGTGTCCCTCTCCTACCGGGCACTGGGGTTTCAAAGTTCAAAACAACCACGGAGGAAACTTCATTTGTTCTCAATAAATTAATAATGATCCTTGGGGGGCGGGGGCGCGGTGGAGAGGGGAGCTCAAGTTTCCGAGCACAAGTTTATTCCGAAAGCCCAACACAGACAGGCTTCTCTGACTTAGAAGAGTCAGGTAGAGGCCCTTAAAGAATAAATTAGGTAATGCATGCTAAACAGACGATCTCTTGGAGAAGGAAAAACAGTGGACAGAAAGAGCCTTCACATTCAGCACCAAGAATCCAAATTGTTCAACTTACTTGTGAGAGGCCTAGGTAGATAGAGACTGTTTCGGAAATGTACAGAAATTTTCCTTCTTGATTTAGTGCAAATACGAAGCCATCCAGAGACTGCAAGAAAAAAAATACAAGTATGTTAATACATATGCACAGAGATACTTAAGCAACAAAGTGAATTGAAAACAAACATTGCCTTGTGTGAATGAATGGGCTAAAGACCACAAGATCCTGTCTATTTCAGAAAGTTCTTTATGCCTTTGTCATTTTGACCAAAATG
This sequence comes from Peromyscus californicus insignis, assembly GCF_007827085.1. Classification (NCBI taxonomy): domain Eukaryota; kingdom Metazoa; phylum Chordata; class Mammalia; order Rodentia; family Cricetidae; genus Peromyscus; species Peromyscus californicus. The sequence goes on along the minus strand of NW_026294447.1, from coordinate 23,210,280 downwards.
CATTATATTCATGTATAAAGGGAGGTCATGCTGATTGTATGAGACATTGCCTTTATTTTGGGGGGATTCGGTGGCAGCTGCCAATAAATCTCCAAGCTCCTCTGCTAAAGGATGGAAACTAATGAAATGAAAAGGGGAAAGGCTTCTACATCATCACTTGGTTATTAATGAATATTAATAACTTATTAATTAATAAAGGATGCTTTCCGCACACTGGGCACCTATCATGGTAAAGAAAATAGGAAGAGTTGGTGTATTATGGGGGAGTGTGTAAGGGCTCCTACACCACAATTCCTCTTGCACTGGGACAGAGTGAGTTTCTACTGGGAACCAAAAGGAGAGACTAACAAAAGCTGGAGAGAATAAAAGTTGTCAAGAGTGTCATCTGTCCCCCAGAAGCCAGTCTAACTGTCCTAGACAAGGGCTGCAGTTCTTGTTCGGTTTGACCAGTGACGGACACCACCCTGGGATCCAACTACAAACTCAGCTCAAATTAAGAACGGTCTGTTTCAAGTTCTTGTCGTCAAAGGCATTTCGTCCCCTCCACCATCCTCTCAGCTTTTGCTTTAACAGGATGGGTTGCAGAAGTCGGCACAGGCAAAGAAAGTCTAAGTCTTAGGGACCTTCACAGAGGCTGCAATTTTGCAAATTCAGGAACCTGTGTCTGGAACAAGGTACGTGGAGACACTAATGACATACTTTTATAAATATAGAACGTTGGGAGGAAGTCATAAAAGTAGAACTATGCATTCTTGCAAATCCCAGCAATAAAGTTGGGTCTGCTTGAATACTGGGGGAAATGCCATCTGTGTCTTCAGAGTCTGTGGTTTAAATGTGTCCCTGCCCCCCCCTCCCACTCCCCGCCAAGGATTGTGAGACAGAATCTTATTTTCTAGCATGACCGCAGGGGGTGGGATCTTTGGGGTGCTGAGGGCAAGAGAGTGTTGTCCTGATGAAGTCACTGATGCTGCCCTTGCTGGCATGGGTCAGTTGTCTCAGGAGCAGCTTCCTCTGGAGATGAGGCTGGCCTCCTTTCCCTGCCTTCTCTCTCCAGTGCTCTCTTGCCTCTGTCTTCTGCCATGCGGTGACGCCTCATGAAGGCCCTGACTAGGTGCAAGCCCCGTGACCCTGGGGTTGCCCACCTCCAACAATGTGAGAAATATCTAGTCTCTGATATTCTGTCCAAGCAGCACAGAACGGGTTAAGATAAATAATTTTTTTATATGGGAATACCTGTATATACATTTACATGTCAGCATGAAATGTGGATTTCCATGTTTTCTGACCCAATTTAAACACGTTCCCACATTGCTTAGGGACCGTGGGGCACCCAAAGTCTGCTCTCTAATTTAGTGAGTTCTGAACACAACTCAAAGGGCACATTGCATTGTTTTACAAAAAGCAGATTATACAATGGGCAGATCAACACACAGCGATGTCAACAGCTCACACTGATTCTATAACATGCAGTGAGAAGTCTGCATGTACCATCTTTTAATTTCCTCAAATACCTTATGAAGTAACTATATCATCTCAATCCTCTATATGTCAACACTAACAGACTTAGCAAAGTTAGGTAACAAGCCCATCACGCTTTGGAGGGTTGGATCTGACAGGTCAGTGCTTTTCACTGAAATACTCTTTATATGGTATGTGTAGATTAATGAAAAGCTAACTAGTCGGAGTGTTTCTGAAGGTATTTACTTGGAGCTTATGACTTTTTAAATGGTTTTCAATGAATTGGTGAGATGATAGAATCGGATCGTTAGAGGCCGAAGACAAAGGCAGAGTGGCCTGACAGGAGAGTTCCTGAGGTGCCTCTATACCTGCTACCAGGCCATCTTTGCTCTGCAGATTTTCCCCCAAATCAGCTGGGAAACAATATTGCTAAGGGATGCAGGCTTCTTGCCATTGACAAAATGACCAGACGTCTCTGGTCAGGCCTGACCTTCTGGGGTCAGAGTGTTAACACTGTCCTGATATCATGCACATGGGTACCAGGCAGGCCTGCCTAAGCACAGGAAGCTGGTACTACAGGGAGAAACGGCTTCCTCCCTCAAGCAAGGGAAGGATTTTGCTTGTCCACATCTTCACCTCACATCGTCTAACTCTGGTAGATGAGGATCCCTCCCTTCAGCCTTTCCCCTGGGAAAGGGGCTTTGCTGGATTTCCCGTTCAACCCCAGCAGCCAGGACCTGATGTACAGAGAGAGCCGTGAAGGCCATCTTTTCAAACCAAAGCGTGCCTCAGCAAATGAGAGTGGAGGCGTCACAGGAGAATAAGGTGGCAGTCAGAAGGTTCCTAGGGAGCAACGGACAGGTGGAGCTGGCCTGAAGATAATCCCCTGTAACGGAGACCCTCATTTCACGGGTACGGAAACTGAGGCATGTAGAGGCTGCTTTGCTGGCTGGAGAAGGTTAGATAAGGCTATTAGCTGTTGCGTTAGGATGAAGTCCTTTGTGCTGCCCTGACTTTAGAGGGTCTACAACGGCCAGCTTACTGCCAGGCCGAACTTCTGAACAGTAGGAAGCGTCTTATTTACCTTCCTCTAACCAGAAATGGGCAGGCACTCCATCCAGACTTACTGAGCCCAGCTCTACCCCCAGGCTCAGTGTTCTTCCCTTTTTATGTCACACATTTCAGGTGACAAAGAGGGATGGGCATTACTCTTCCCAAGAGTCCTGCTTAGGGGGGTATTAGAGTATTTGAACATTTGGATGCCTCAGATTTATATCACCTGTACATGTCCCGATTCTCAGAATACCATGGTCAGAGAAGATCCCCCACCCCCTCCCTCTCTCCCTCCCTCCCTCCCCCTGTCCCTTCCTTCCTGACTTTTTTTTTGGTTTTTTGTTAAAGACTGAGTCTGTCTCAGGTTCCCAGACTTACTTTGTAGCCTACACTGGCTTCAAACTATCAGTGACCCTCCTGTCTCAGCCTTCTCGGTACCTGGATTTTTGGGGTGTTGTTGCAACATCCAGCTCTGAGCGAATTTTCTTTTTTTTGAGTCTTCCTTGAGAACCTAGTGCCTTCCTGAAGAGATGTCAAGGCCACCTCCACATAGCCCTCCCTTTCCCATTAAAGAAGTATGTCTTACTACACTAGTTCCCACCTGTCTGCTTACTACAGAGCAAGAGGAGACGTGGGTACCACAGGGCAGCTGACTATGAAGTAGTCCCCATCTAATACCTGGCCAGTTCTCTATGGCAAGAATGGAAGCTCTGACAGATCTCTGGACTTTCTGATAAGGTAGAAATGAGTCCATGTCTACATGGCACGAAGACAGCCAGTCAGCTTGGTTAAAAATAACAATCTGGCACTGGAGACGGCTCATGGGGTGAGACATGAAGACCGCAGTTCAAATCCCCGGGACCCACGTAAAAGTCAGGCAGATGTGGGCGCCCATCTGCACTCTCAGCATAGGAGGCAGAAAGGGGATTCCTAGCACAAGCTGCCTGGATTATCGAGAACTGGCAAGCCCTGCGTTCACATAAGAAAAGCTGCTTCCACGTGTAAGACAGAGAGCCATTGGGAAAAACACCAAAGTCAATGTCGAGGCTCCACATGCATTTAAACATGCACATGTGACCCACGCAGAGACATGTTGTCCATACACAGATGAGCATCCACACACACGAACACACATACCCACAAACATATACATCACACACACACACACGTACAGATGACAAAAAGTAGCATTCCGCTTAGGGACAGGGAAAAAGTTTTAAAAATCCGGTTAAGTAACCACATCTCTGCGTTATGTTAATTATTCTGGTCAACTCTACCCACAGTCTGAGATACACCGCCATCACTCTGGCTCGGCTACCTTTGAGTACTGAACGGGAAGTGAACTGGGTAAAAAAAAGCCTGCCCAACTAAACACAAAGCTCTTCCCTTCTGCCCCCCTCCTCCGCTATGGCCCGCTGTTTAAATCAGTTTGAAGAGTCGCATCGATATCAGTTTAAGTTTAATGTCCCAATTTGAAAAGGTTGGGAGGGGGAAGGAGACACGGAATCAGTAGTTTTGGAAACCAAACGTGATGAATCTGAAAGTTCTGTGAATTTTTTTTTTTTAAGATTTTGAATTGAGGGAGCTGTTATACACCATGCTGTTGAATCACTCACTACAGGCTACTTTCTAAAATAATTTTTTTTTTTAAATCTGCCCACTGTTTTCAACAGGCGCCAATTAAGATTTCGGGGTCAAAGGGTTAATTACATCTTCTTACCCACTATGTAGAATTTTCTGATTATTAACTAAGGTTGGATTAAGATGAAAAAGGACCTACACAAATGTTAACACTCATCCTTCTTCCTCAGAAGATCTGCCGCAAAGCCAAGCTGAAATCTAGCTGCTTTCCTTAAGGCAGACAGAACAAAACCTTAGGCGCAACAGTAAAAATGGCATTTTAAAGATATGCAAGTACCTGATTTATCAAGACAGTTTTCTTATTACTGAAAACAGTTCTTGGCCATGCACATGAGGCTGATAGGAGACTCCTTTGTCACAGCCCAGTGAGGCAATGAGGCAGACAACCAGGAGTGAGGCGCACACACCAGAGTCAGAGGCTACTCTGTCTTGGAATAATAGTGCCTGTAATTATAATTTAGATCCCCTGACATCACTCAGTGCAGACAGTGTATGGCACTGTTTCTTAACCCCCAAAACTGGATGCGCCTCACAGTGTTTATTAAGTGCTGAGGTTAGTTTTTACAGAGTAGGGAACTAACTGCAGCTTCCTGATGGAGGGGTACTAATGTTTAATGCATTGTGCTAAATGGATTTATATTTGTCAGAGTCTTGTCTCTGCTTTCCTTCTGAGGCACAGTCCACCACAGCCAGATTTCTCAGAGTGAAATCTTACTAGGATTCCCTCACAGGGGCAATTCACATGTCTGTTACCACCGTGAAATTAGTGCTTCCTTTTTCCGCATTCTAGTGCTGAAGGGAAAAAAATCCACCCTGAACTCTTTCTACAACCCGACTCCAGTTAGAGAAGAGCCCCCAGTAAGCCAGGGTATTTTAATGACAGATTATTTTTAAAGTAAACCTTCACCATCTGTTCCGCCCCCTCATTATGAATGCCAAAAGAACATATTTCACAATTACATCAGTTAAAAAAAAAAAAAAAAAGTGAGCTCCCCATGATTTAAATGCACACACGTGTTCCCTGTCCCATGTGCCAGGCATCTGTGATGCTCTTCTGATTCCTGTTCAGACTGGAAACAAAGTACCCACGTGCAACATGCAACATGGTCCCTGCTGGCTGAAATGTTCCCTCCAAATCCACCTTTTCCATTCTTATGACATTATTTGGGTTACACCAGAGAACAGCATGACTTCGACTCCCATGCTTTCTAGACTCTAGGAGGAGTTTTATGAATGCGACCAGTGGCTTTGCTGGAGATAGGTGGGTCTTCATGGCCGATGGACTAGAACTGAGCAATGGGCTGGTATCAGGGATTAGCAGGTCTGCTCTTACACTGTAGGGAAGCTTGACTTGGAGGGTGAGGCCCCAGTTCTAATATCCATCTTTTTACTCTGTTTTGGCAACATTTAAAAGAGTCAGAGAGAAAAAAATTCTTAGGGTTTTTGGCTGCTTTGGGATACAATCACTTTGATAAAAATGCGGGAAAATGGCACACGGCCCGTGGGTGTTCTGGGGGGTAATGTTGAAGGCTCCCACATATACATAGGCTCCCAACTTCAGAGAGCCTGGACAGGGCCCAAAGTACGCACATGTAACTGTTTACCGGGAAGAAGGAAGCCCCCAGTTGGACCCTGACCTTCAACAATACAGCTCTGTGCACAAATAAAAGCCGCATTGATGGGAATCTCACTCAAGAATAGTTTCTCGAAAAGGAAAGAGCACACACAAAAGGGCCCGGTTTCCTGAATGCCTCGTCTCCCCTTCCCCACTGAAGCAATGGTAAGTGTATTGCTATGTGCCCCAAAGCCACGTCTCCCCAATCACAGCATGAAACTGAGTTAATTGGGTCAAATTGGACTTGATACTGCAAATGAATCCTGTGACAACAAACCATGACACCTTAAAACACCTCTCCTGCACCATTCGAATCTCAACTTTTCAGATGAGATAACACAGAGACTCTCTCCTCCTCAAGGAGAGGGATCAGTATAAAAGGGAAGATGGGCTAGAACAATGCTAAGACACAAAAAGAGCACAGATCTTGCTTCTGAGCGAGGGGACTGGGTTTTGCTTGAGTTCATTCAAATTCCCCTTTGTAGGACCTATGTATCGAAGAGCTCATCTCTTTCCTCTGGGGTGTGAGTTCAAGCCTGACATCCAGGCCTGAAAGAGGTGGACGTCTTCGTCAACACATAACCAAATGGACCACAGGCCTGGGTATGCTGTCAGTGTGTGGCATTTGAGAGGGTTGAGCCTATCTCTCAGCCCCCAGGAACGGTGTGTGAACCCCACATTGTGGCCTGTCCTCAGGAACCAGGGATCCCCCCCGGGGGCAAGCTCAACAATGTGCATCACAGAGGATTATGATGTTACTGCACAAATATTCACTGGTACCTCACCATGCCTCCTTGTTGCTCATGTGACGTGTTAATTAATGCAAAGATAACCCCTCGGAGTGCAGGGCCTGAATCCTCCTTGTGCATCACTCTCTGGGAATTCAGAGCTCTCTCTCAAGTTAGGGGAAAAACCTTCCCTTTGCAGAAATAAAACGATAGTACATTACTCTGGTCCTGAAAGACCCAAAAATGTCACTGATCTGCTTTGCCAAAACACATGGCACTTGGTCACACACAGAGTGCCAGGTGTCTTTCAAGTTGTTGGCATTGAAAAGCAACAGAAACACAAATACCAAATGTTATTTGGCATCCTGTAGATTCCTAGAAAGGATTTTAGATGTGCATTATTAATATTATATACACACATATATACAATAAATGATTACTAACACATATGTGTTACATTTGCTATTAAGAGTACATGATGCGGTGAGCAATGCTCAGTTCACTCAATATTGACTATGGAAAAATGTTAGGCCAGTTACATCGCCCTGTTTATCCACCCCTTCGGGATCACCTGTTGCCTACCTGTCTTACAGCAGGCCCATACAACCTAGGTTTCCCAAAGGCTCAACTCAAAAGTCATCTCTGGGATTCGGGACTGGGAAAAAGAGTAAAACTTAAAATTAACTCTGCAAAACAAAAAGCCCCAAGGCCAAGGGCAGCTTCCAGTTTAAAATACCCCGAATCCACAGGGGGGCCTGAGTGCTGCCACTCAGCTGCACATCTCCACATGGCTTCCATTGGGAAAAGGCATGCCTGATTACAAATCTTTTAAATGTGCAGTCGAAACACATGAGATTTGGGGGAATATCAGCACCTTGTAAGAAGAGCCCAGTGGTGAGCTGTGGTTAGGAAACTCCATAGTTAATAAAGACTCACCAGGAGACATCATCTCCCAAGAGAGAGCTGCAATAAGATATGGTGACACACAGTTTGGCTGGAGCATGGACCCAGATGTCCTGTCCCAGAGTTTTACATTCAGACTCAGGGGTTTGCTTTAATTCTCCTCTCTGGGAACATCTACATCATTTTATATGGAAGATAAGATACACTTCACAGAAATATAGTTTCTAGTGGTGTTCACCTGAAAGTACTGGTTGGTGTCAGGTGGGCCACACAGATGTTCCTGCTATGACTCATCATGATATGAGTCTGTACACCAGGAAGAGGGTGACTTTAAAAGTCAGGCTTTTAAGAGAAAATAATAAATGCTTGTACATGTATTCCTTGAGATAAGAAGTTTGTGTCAGGAGTAGTAACAATGATTAAAGAACCCTGTAAGGAATTTAGTATCTTAAAGACCATTTAGAAACCTCGGATATTAATCTGCTGCGTTCACATGAGTTTCATTTCTAGGAACATTGTATTTGCATCTCTAGGGAAAAGGCATTAAAAAATTTGCACCGAAAGAAACTTGATTGTTACAAATGTAGTTTCGAAACTCGTTGGGGCTAATGCCTCTGCTATGGCAGCCTCCGATGTTCGTTTCAGGAAACCATTACAACGGAGCTCTCTGCCATCTATTTTACAAAGCACTCCACTAATTAATAATTAATTTTTAGTAGGCCCACATAAGGCCATAAATATGATGGACCAATAATAGAAAGTAGCGCTTAGTTCTTGAAATCAACAAAGCTCCAAATGGTGTCTGAAATCTCCCATGAGTACTTGCAGCTCTTCTGGGCCCCACATTCTATAATACTGAAATCTTTATATTTTCTTTCTGTGCGTTCTGAATGCTTAGAAGCTGTGGTGCTTCCCTGCACTAGCTCCAGAATTGAGTTCCCTGTGAAGCAGAGACACACATTTATGGGAAAATCAATTATTCTGATGGAATCGGGGCCTGGCCCTGAAGGAGCTCAGGATGAACAACTTGGTTGCCCACTTGCTTTGGCTCTCTGCTGCCTGGCTGACCTTGCTTTCATGTCGCAGCCAGCGGCTGAGTCTAGGTCAACAGGACAGCCCCGGCTGCTTGTCCAGAGATTGCTGTTCCCACCAGGGCTTTGAGGTGGGGCTTCTGCCTTTATCTCGAGTACCTAATCACTTAACACCCATATGGCACAACGCAGTTAGGAGATTTTCTGTTGGTCATATACCTCACTAGACTCAGAGCATAACCACTAATGCCACACAAATTCTTCATTACGGTGGTAGCTCTAGATGGCATCCTTTGTAGAGGCACAATTTGGCCTGTGAAATTTGCTAGGACTAATTTGGCTAGGTGTGTATTTAAGGACTGTGTTTACAGCACTCAGAACCATGGAGAGCAGCTGTGTGGACCCTGCCTGCTTCTGGGGTCTACTCAGCATCAGAGCGGGAGCAAGGAGCCAGGATGTGGGGTGAGTGAAGGGATCAGTACAGTAGAAGAGCAAACTTGAGCACCTTCCATTGACTTCATAAAGGGGCCTGTTGTTTGTCTGCTTGTTTTATAATACGAAAAAACAAAAAAAAAGGAGATTATCTCCTCTTTCCAATTCTACTCCGTGGCAATTCCTCTGGGGAGTTCAATGCCACCGCTGAAGGAGTCTAGCTATTTATTTTGTGACTGTCTAGGATCAAACAATGCTTTAAAGCCAAAACCTTGATGGAATTGAAAACTCTGAACCAAGTTTTTAGCTAATATATAAAAACATAAGATTTTGTTCTAGATCCTTATCACCCTGTGATGTTTCATTAAACGTATACATTGGGTAATACTTGAATCAAAGTAAACATGCCTGTTTTTTCAAAACTCTTTCTTTTCCTTATGGTGGGAAGAGTGAAAATATATGCTTCTAGATTTAATGCACACATGACATTATCTGCAGTCATCACATTCTACAATGGCATGTCCAAACCTCTCAGTCCATCTAACTAATTATACCGTATCTACTGACTATCTTTCCTCCTCTTCTTTCCCAGTCTCTGGTAATCACCATTCTAGTCTGAACTTCTAAGAGATCAACGTCTTTACATTCCACATCTGGATAAGGCCATGTGATGTTTCTCTTTTGGTGCCTGGTTTATTCACTCAACATGATGAACTCCATTTCATCCATGCTATTGTAAATGACAGGATCTCAATTCTTTTTTTTTTTTTGAATGAATTGCATCCTTCTATGTATGTATACCACATTTCTTTGTCCATCCATCAATTTCACAGCTCTCGTGAATCATGTCATAATAAATGTGGGGTTGCAGATTTCTCTGAGACATACTGATTTTGCTTCCTTTGCAGATACATTGAGGAGTAGGATTGCTGGTTTACCCGGTACACCAGATCCATTTTTAACTCTTGGAGAACTCCTACACTATTTTCCATAATGTCCACATCAATGTACATCCTGAAAATAGCATGAAAGTTTCTATGTCTTCCACACCCAGAACACTTTTTTATAGAAGCTGTTCTTACTGGAGTACAGTCATAGCTCACTTTGATTTTGACGTATATTTCTCTCATGATCAATGACACTCGTCATCTGTGTGCTATCTGGTCAAGTGTCTAGTTGAAGGGTGGTTGTCAAGATTTCAGTTGGGTTTATTTTTGTTCCTGAGGTTTTTTGTTTGTTTGTTTGTTTATTTCTTCCCAGCGTATTCTGGATCTAAAGCTTCCGTCAGGTGAGCACTGGACGAGCATTTCCTCTTGCTTGCTTGTCTCCATTTGGCGTGCGTGAGCTCCCTTGTGTGTGTTTGCTTTCACTTCCTGTGCATTCAGAATCTTGCCCCTAAATAACCCTTTCTCATTCTAATGCCCCACAACTCTCCCCTGCATTCCTTTTTAAATAATTTTAATGATTTTCATTAGAGAAATCCTAGGACGAAAGTTTTTACAAAAAAGTGAAATGGAGCTGAGGAGAAGGCTTAGTGGACCAAGTTCTTGCTGTGCCAGTGTGAGGTCCAGAGTTCAATGTCAACGTCTACATACATGCCAGGTGGGAATGGGGGCTACTTCTAATTCTGGTGCTTGGAAAGTCAAGGCAGGATCCCCCAAACAAGCTGGCTAGTGAGACTGGCCATATAGGCAATCTCCGGATTCACCTGGGAGACTGCCTCATTGACGAAGACAAAGAACAGTGAAGGAAGACTTCTGACATTAACTCTCTATGCGTGTGCACGCATGCACACATGTACCTGTGAGCTTACACACACACGTGCACCCAGGCACACGTGAGCGTTCATGCCCAGGAACAACACACAGAGGCAAAATTAAAGAGAGGTCAAATATGAGCAATTGATAAGCAAAGATACGTGAAATGTCTTCCTTGAACATAAAACGGGATAAATGGAGGTGATTCAAAGACAACAAAGAATGTATGTAAACTCTGGTGATGATCAGCCCTCCTGCCACTACCCACTTCTGACTCAATGTATCAGGCAGTGAAAAGGACAGCCACACTGTATCATTTTGAGAAGTTGGCAGACATATCAAATAATCATTGTGATCATTATGTTTCCCTTAAGAACGATACTCTAATTTTCTTTAAAAAGTTAAAAACACAGCCCATATTGCCTCAAAGACATTTTTGTAGAGTGATGGATCCTTGGTGTCAAAGGACCCATTATCAAATGGTCAAAACTTTCAGAAATGGATTTGTTTTCTAAATCTTCTGATACTTTAGCACTAACTCGAGATGATCACTTCTAAGAGCTGGCAATGTCCACAGGAAAACTCCCCAGGGTGGAGGCAGGATCAAGGGCTGCTGCAGGGATGCCGCCCTTCCCTCCCATCCCGGTGAGCTGGACAGAGAGCCCATCTGTTATTATTCCGCTTGCCTGAATTCTACCGTGCAGCCACTGGCAGCTAACACACCCAGGACCGACCGCATTCCTTGTCTCTGCTGCCAGCACAGGCAGAAGTGTTGGGAGGGAATAAGTCACCATGCCGTTGTCTCGGGCTATTCGGCTGAACAGAGAGCCATATAGCTAATTTTTGCTACAGAGCATTTGGCACCAATCATATTTGAGTAATTGGTAACATGTTTGCAGTACTCAAGACCATGTGATTTCCTCAAGGCACATGATGGCCCTAACATTGTAGAAGGGAGTCAGTATATCAATAACTTCTATCCACTCAAGTACAATGATGCCCTGATCTAAAGTAATTCCAAAAGAAATCTGCAGTTAGCTTTAGAAAACTTCAAATCAATAGGCTTAGTCCAATTCTAATGGGCACAGAAGTCCATTTACACTGTCTTTTGTCTTAATTAGCTAGATCTTGAGAACAAAAGTAATTTGAAAATGGACACATTCTACAGTTCAACAAATCTGACGAATGGCATTCAGCCTCTCAATGACTTTTAAATTTACCACAAGTGTATTTAGTCTAAAGAATTTGTTGTGGCCTTAGCCATATTTCCCAAGAATTCCTTCAGCTATGACAGTTGCCTCGCCAACATCAGTGAGAGGGAGGGACGGAGCATATTGATTAAGTCTCAAGTCAAGTTTTTCACTTGGCCCTCAGCCTAGTTTTTTAAGTGCTGGGCTCAGGAACTACTACTTATTTTCATTAATAGAACAGTATTTATCTTAGCTGTCTAGAGTCATAAGATGTCAAGAGGATCACATTACTTACAATGAAGAAAATATCCCCCTCCCCCAATCTCCCACACAAGGCTACAGAGCACTTTTTAAGGAAGTCTTTGTCATCAAAGAAGGCTACATCCCCATGATAACTGCTCCTCAGCTATCACAAAGACCCTAAGTAAACCCCAGTCTCTCCCACAAGTCAGTGGTCTGAAGGCGGGAAGAAAGTACAAGGTCAAGGGGAGCCATCTCTTGCCACTGAGGCATGGCTTGGGAATCAGTGGCTTCAGTACTGCCTTTATGCCCTCATGTCAGCCCCCTTCCTTTTATTTCCTTTTCTGTTTCTCCTCTCTTCATCATTCTGTCTGCAACTTTCATTCATTCTTTCCATGACATTGGGGCTGATAGGTGCAAGGATGCCTGTACTTCACAGTGTGGGCCACATTTTACAGCTGGTGTTCCTACAAGTCCTGCTCAGGCTGAGTCTGTCCATGAACCCTGGGCAGGGCAGCAAGTGTGACTATGTTCTTAGCCTGCCTCCCGGGTGTGTGATGGCTCTGAGCACTAGGAGCAGCCTTGCCTCTGCAGAACACCTCTGTGAGTCGAGATGGCTGCATCCTGGGCATGGAGTGCGAGCCTCCAATGAGATTTGCTCATTCTAACATTGACCTTTTCCAGCACGTGGGATTTGTTTTATTGTCTTGCTTGGGGGCTTCTCCTTAGTATTAGGATGACCTACTTTAATTTCTATTTAAATGCTTCACAGGCTTCAGGGTGGCTGCTCCTGAAGGATTGAGCCCCTAAAGACTTAAATTGGCCTCTGAGCCTTAATGGAAGACTTTTATTCTGAAGCAAATAAAAAAATATATTAAGGGTTTTACAAACACAACCTTATGTTTTTTATCATTTTCTGCATGCTCCTTCCACCCACTGTACTTGCCTGAGATATTTGCTCTCCTTCTCCACCAGATTTTACCTTCTCCTAGTCCTTTCCTGTCACGAAAGGCCCTTTCATCAGTGCTGGCCAAGATGATTTTGCCTTCTACTAAACAGCACGTGTGCTCTACTAGCAGGCATAAGGCATTGTGTCTACAACCATCCTCCATTGCATTCGAGCTGGTGAAGCGGGCAATGGTGACCAGCCCTGCTCTGTCCTCGGTCATGCAGTGAGTCCAGATGGCCGCACAGGCTCAGCAAGTCATAATGAACCCATCTCCACAGACATGGAGCACAGGAGGCCCACCCCTTCACAGCCTTCCCAAAGGATCTTCTTCTTGTCTTGGACCCCTCAACCCAAGCAACCAAGTGATCATAATGAGCATGTGCAACAAGATGACAGGAAGCCACCATGCTAAATATTCCTGTCCCACTTGGGTCACCTGCAAAGCTTCTTTCTCCAAGGAACTCAGTTCCTAGCTTTGCTTAGGGAGACCCCCAGTAGAGAACTATGGAGGTGCAAAGTTAACCAGCAAATTTGGGGGTAGGGTTAGGGCTGAGATGATCTGTTTCTCTCTGTAAACTGACTTGTCTGTTTAGCTAGGTTGAGCAACATGGTTGACAGTAAGCTACTGAGATGTCTCAAAAACAATGGATGCATCATATTTCCACCTAGTGCTTCCAGGGTTCCTAGGGGGAAAAAAGGGCAGACCAAGGGTATCACTAGGGAGGAGAAGGGTAGGGACAGACTCCTGGCTGAGTACGTGCTAATGGACAAGGGCACTCCTTCCAGAATCAGCCTTCTAGGAACCCCTCTACTCCAAAGAGTGGCCTGAAAAAGGAAGAGATACATTAGGTCCCGGTGGCAGGTGCCCTTGACTGTGAGTGCTGAGAGAAGCACACTCTAGTTCGCCAGGGAGGGACTAGCTTCCTTTCCTTAGAAGTTCCCAATAAAAGGACATCTTGTCAGGGGTTGGAGTTGTGGATCACAGATCTGTATCACAGGGTGGCCTCTCTCAACTCCACCCTCTCATCCTCAACATGGAAGATGCAACCTCGACAAAATGTCCCCAGTCAGATTCAGGAGGGCTTCTCCTAGATCTGAGATGACAGGCAGAGGTCTGCTCAGCTCCTTGGGGGAATCTAGGGAGCCTGTGGGGCCAAAAGTGAACAAGTTTGAAGTCTGAAATAAGAATACTCTACATTTTTTCCAAGAAACAGTTATTAATGGCAATTAAAAAGAAACCATGACCTTCAGACTCACTTAGACCGGAGCTGGGATTCTAACACTGTGACTTCACCAATTTCTCATATGAAAATACAAGGCTACTCATAGAGTCTTTATGCTGCTCAGTAGTCGTTGAATGGTTCTGAGTTAACACATGTAAGAGTTTGGCGGGTGCGACTTACAGGGCGCCTGACCATGACTATGACTTAATTCTGGACTCCAATTTAGGAAGTGCGTCTGTTTAGTGTGTTTTGTCTCTCATAAGGAGGAAAGTGAATAGAGAAGAATTGGTATAACTTTGAGGGCCAGCTAAACTGAGGAAGTTACATGTGATACCACAAAGAAAGGATTCTGAATTCATGGTAGAGCTAAGCCTTCTGGGCTGGGGAGATGGCTCAGTGCCTGGAGTGCCTGCTGTCATTCAGATCCTCAGAACTCAGCTAAATGTTGGCTGGGTGAGGTAACCTGCTCTAATTCCAGCCTCAGAAGGCAGGGACAGAGGATCACCAGAGTGAACTGGCTAGTGAGTGAACTGTATTGATAAAGTCTAGGCTTGACTGAGAGACACTGCCTCAAAACATAAAGTGGAGAGCTAACAGGGGAAGATTCCCTGTGTGTGTGTGTGTGTATGTGTGTGTATGTGTGTGTGTGTGTGTGTGTGTGTGTGTGTGTGTGTGTGTGTGTATGTGTGTGTGTGTGTATGAAACCAATATATAATAGCCTTGGAACTCCACACACTTGCATGCACAAGTGAATATGCACTTGCAGACACATGCATCCACGTACATGCATGTGCACCACACATACACACACAAAAGGAAGGGGGAAAAAGTTGCAGCCTAGTTATTAATACTTTCCCTCAAAACTGAACAAACAGAAGTTTAGTGAACAGACTTTTTGAAAGTAGAAAAAGACTACTCCTTAACTTTGAGGGATTGCAGAAGTTATCAGAGACATATTAAAGGAATAGAGAGAAGCTACTTTGGCAGTACATCAATGTCAATGAGAAGATAAAAAGACAAAAAGTAGCAAAAAATTATTTTTAGCCTCATAAACACAGTCATTTAAAATGAGAACTACTGGGAGCTGGGCTAGTATCCCAGTCAGCAAAGTGCTTGTTGTGCAAGCATAATTTTTTTTTTAAAAAAAGATTTATTAATTTATGTATATGAGTGCTCTACTTGCATGTATGCCTCCATGACAGAAGAGGACATCAGATCTCACTATAGATGGCTATGAGTCATCATGTAGGTGCTGGGAACTGAACTCAGGACCTCTGGAAGAGCATTCAGTGCTCTTAACCACTGAGTCATCTCCCCAGCCCGGCAAGCATGATTTTGAGTGTCGACTTCCCAATTACACTGATGGGTACTTGCACCCCCAATACTGGTGAAGTGGGGACAGGCGATCCCTGAGACTTGCTGGTAGTCTACTTGGTGATCTCTGTGAGAGACCGAATCTCAAAGAGCAAGGTGGACAGCACCTAAGGTTGATCCATGGCCTCCAAGTGCATAAATGTGCATGTGCACTTGCACACATATATGCACCTGCTCACCTCCACAAAATGAGGAGAGTGAACAATATACATCTGCCTACTAGATACCCATATACATTTTCTTAGTCTATTAATGTGGATATAACAAAATGCTACAGATTGGGTGGTTTAAAAAAAACAGAAATTTTGTTTCTACACAGGTCTGAAGATAAAATCCAAAGTCACAATGCTGGTAGGGGTCAGTCGCTTTTGAAGACGGTTCTCTGCCTGCCTTGAGGATGTCCTTCCTTGCTATGTCCTCACATGACCTGTCCTCCATGCCTATGTGTAAGTAGATTTCTCCCTCTCTTCTTTTCCTTCTCTTCTGAGAAAACCTTTCCAGTCCCATTGGAATAGGACCCACCCCATGTCCACCTTTAACCTCAATAGCCTTTTACTGTTACTTTTACTACTTCCAACAGTATCACATTGGGTATCAAAGCTTCAGCATTTGAATTTGGGAGGCCATTATTCAGTCCATATTATATGTGGATGATTACATGTATTTGAATATGTTACAAGACTAAGCAGGATTTAATGCTTATATCTACAGCAGCATTCACCAAGGAGATCTTTGCTAGAACCCCAGCAGGAAGACTTAACCTGGACTCAGCCTGTATGCATTCTACTTCCTATTTCCCTGCCTACACTCTTACCCTGCAGGGGTGGAAACCAATCACAGAGTTAAGTGGCAGGCAGGGCCTCCGCTGTGGCCTTGCTGCATGATGGAGATGCAAGCTGGAGGGCCACTACCTACGAAGTATAGTCCACTCTGATAGCTTGGACTGCATTCTTTCAAGTCTGGGAGTCTGGGATTCCCCCCACCCACTTCTCTCCCTCACCCAATATTAAAGAGCTACAGGTTATGCTTTTGTGGATCTGTTACTGAGTGCATAGGGCAGACACTGAGTGCTCAGGGTGATGCCCACAGCAGGTCCGGGACAAGCAGAGGGTTGCCATCCTGCTGTACCAGGACTTCAGCTGACCTAGACAAAGTAGCAGGATTGCTGTCTGTGATGTGTGATTTAAGGCATTTTGTGACAGAACATAACCTGCTGAGTTGATTTTAATCCTCAGGTACAACCATTTACAAAGGTCAATTCCTAGGCAACTTTTCTCTGTTCAATCCACATGACATGCATGCAATGAACAATATTAGGAGAAGCACAGAAAAGCATCTGGCTATATCCCAAAGATATCAGAAGTAGACATCTAATCATCTCAGAAGTTGTATTTGAATAATCATTTAGACTAGAGTGTAACAGTCTGTTTAAAAGAAAAAAAAATCTTGAAAGAATTTTGAGAAAAGACAAAAATTTCCTGGACATTAAAATAGTAAAGATGGTAATGGATATGTTTTTAATCAGTAATGTAATTGCTTTATGCTAATTCTGGGTTGTTGCCTCTCCCCCATCTGCAAGTCAAATTGAATGAAGGTGGGCTAGAGAGGTGACTGTGTCCAAGCCTTGGGGACAGAGGGAGACAAGCAGCCCTTGAGGAGGTTACTCTGAGTCAGCAAGCTTCACCTGGGCAGCCCTGACCACTTGTGTGGCTCTGGCCACGTGTTCATCATCGTGGGGACAGGAAGGCATGTCTGCAAAGGTGAGCAGACAGAGCAGAACAGGTTAGGTGTGCCAGCCTTTCATCCCCGTGACAACCTTGTCTGAGTCCTGAAGTCTCTCTCATGCCTCATCTCTGCTGACCTTGAGAAGAGACACTCATGCGGAAGGGGGCATGTCTTGTGCTTTATAACTCTGACGAAGGCTGATGCCTCCCTCAATGCCAGGCATGCACACACCCATACGCTTGCATACTCTTGTATGTGTACACCACCACACCCTTCTCTGTATACACGGGCAGCTGATCAACACAACCCTTTTCACTGAGTGTCCCTAAGTGGGAGCTATCAGCACCGGATTTTAGACTCAAGCTAATTTTTCCCTTTTCTTCTGCATGGTTTGAAATCTTAAATCAACTCAGTTCTGGGGAAAGAAGAACTTAGAAAGGTCCAAAAGAGAGCTTGACAAAATTGAGTTAGGCAACTTAAAAATAAAGGTTTTGGGGGAACAGTTAAGGGGGCTGGATTATTCTCCCCAGGAGCCTAGGCTGAGGTGAGGGCTCATGTCTCTTCTCCAAGGGCTTTGACTGTGACTTTCTGTTTCAAAAAGAGCAAATACAGTGTGGAGTGGTGGGAGGGGGCAACTCCACGCAGGGCAGTGAGGACTGTTGAGAACAGAGACAGGATGCTGGGGAGGGTCACGCTGCCTCTAAATTATCATTTTAAGGCGAAGTGCACATTGATGCCAAAGATGGCTGATGAACGACCCTCACTGAACTTAAGTGTGTGTACACATACATATGTAAAAGAGATAGACAGAGACAGGAATGTACACACTACACAACAACATACTGGATGGCGCTGTGTGTGCTGGGGTGGTCAGGAAAAGAATCTGGGGTTTCTGGCTACAGTCCCAGCCTAGGCAGGTACACATGTGTACAGGTGACTCCTGACTTCACCATAGCACCAAGGTGACTCTTGAGGTGAGCTCAGGTTGGGATGAAAGTCACGCTGCTCCAGCGGCAGCGTCTGGGAGGAGCTCTACTCCTGTGCATAGGGGCTTTACACTACCATTATGAAGGGAAAGAAAGGAATCTGCAGTGGAAAAACATAGCAACGTGCTCCAGGGAATGGACAGACATACCATGGACAGGACAGGCTTCCTCTGCTGCACACAGAAACATGCCACAGATACAGCTAGACTCTAGGAAGGTCAGCTACGGAGACTTTTGGTCCCTCCAACGGGGACCCCATGAGATAAAGCTTCTGGAACCGGTACAGATGGCTCCTGTTCCTTTCTCCATAAATCTCCCAGGGACCACCACACAAATTTGTAAGTTTCTGAGAGGAGGTTCTGTTTTCTCCACTGCAGAGACAGGGGCATGTAGCCTCTGGAGGTCTTCTGCAGTATGGCAGCGACCGAGCCAGCTTCCATGTGTGCGCGTTCTGAGTGCGAAGCTCGGAAGTTTAAGTTGTGGGCAGTGATCAGCGATGGTTCAGATATCTTAATTATCCAACTATTTAAGAACCAGGTCTCTAGCCAACCCCCGCCTGTCACAGCATCAGTGGCTCTTGCCAGTATTACAGCTTTAAGCAGCGTTTACTCTGTGGGTGAACACAGCATGCGGTAAAATGATTTAACATCATGAATAAACACATATGCTTGCTTGGGTCCAAATTTTAGAAGTGACAAACCCATTCTCTGGCCCATGATTTAATGGACCAGAAACGAACTAAAAAGGTATGTTATTTACTATGCATGAACAAATAGCTTCCTTTGCAGCCAGTGGGCTTTGAAAATCAAGGGCTGTACTTAGAAATGCCAGGTAAAACTGTGTCTACCTATTGCTTATGTGCAGAGAGAGAGGAAGACACACACACACACACACACACACACACACACACACACACACACACACACAGAGAGAGAGAGAGAGAGAGAGAGAGAGAGAGAGAGAGAGAGAGAGAGAGAGAGAGAGACATAGAGAGACAGAGACAGAGACACAGGCAGAGAGATAGACACACAGACACATACACAGAGACAGAGACAAGAGAGAGAGCAAGTTAACCATACCTCAACAGCTTTCTTTCCATGCTCTGAAACAATGAGTCAAGAACTAGTTGATAAGTGATACCAGGAGGAAGAGGAAAAAAGAAACTTGCTGGGAAAACAAACACATGAAACAAGAGGTTAATCAAAATCAGCCCTCTTCAGGCATGGGGTACTTCAAGCCTGGCTTCCTTAGCTTGAGAGTAGCATCCCCCAGTAGACCCTCATGCCATTTTACTTTTAGTCCTGTTCCTATTTTATGTTTACATTTTATTTTCTCATTCCCTGTCCCGAATCCCCCTGCCTCCAGTTTCCCAGGCACTGTTGACAGAGGTCTTTACTAGAATGGGGGAGGTGGAGGAGACCCTGTTTTTCCCCTCCTCTGGTAATGCTCATTCCTTTTTTTTTTCTTCCTCTTCTTCCCAGAGAATAGATAAGTTTACCCAGAAAATAAAAAGCTAATACAACCTTTAGCTCATCAACAAAAGTACGTCTTGTTGTAGCCAGGAATAAGTTAATAAAACAGGGAAAAGGCTTGGTGGCTTAAAAATAGGCTCCTCGGGGTTATGAAGGGACAATGTTGTTTTTTCTTCCCAGCGTGCAAGGATTTAATTAAGTGATAACAGTCACCTTGGGGTGGCTGCACAAGGCAATAATATCTAGGTGGAGAAAAATGCTGAAGAGAGTTGAGTACAGTCAATTTATCTTCAGAGAAGGCAATAAATGAACAAAGCATAGGTATTGGGCTGATTGTCTGGCAATGTTTCCACTACTGATAAGCATCAAAAAAAAAAGGACAGAGATTTGGTATTTTTCAGCTTCTGAAATGTATTAAATACAGAGAAAGGAAATGAAAAAAAAAATGCTGTGAGGTCACATCCTCGAGTTCTAATTACAAACAGTTTGGTAATTATTCAAGCTAAACATAGAACCAGGGGATTTTCATGTTGACACAAAGGACAGAAACGCAGCTGAGTTGTTTATTTATAAGTAAACACACAGAACTTGGAAAATTTTGTGTTGCAGAAGGAAAAAAAAAAAGCCAAACAAGCAAAAAGGGAGAAACTGTTAAGAGGTGAGTGCAAGGAAAGGCTGTGTTCATGGCCGGCCTCAGCAATGGCTGCCTGCCTCAGCAATGGCTGCCTGCCTCAGCAATGGCTGCCTTCTCTGGTCCAAGGTCAAATGCTGGAAGTTTGGGGGACTTCGTACGGCAGTGCTATAATTGACGTGACCAAGAGCATAAAAACAAGCCACCGAAGGCGAACCCCTCAGACAGTGACATCAGCAGCTCCGCACAATGTTACGAACACCTGTAAGGGAGGCCACAGATGACAGAGCAATCGGCGCAGGCCGTCCATGGTGGGTGATCATGTATACACACTATTTTCTCTCTCTCTTCTTACTTACTGTGGGTTTTCAAAGATCAGTTTAAAAAAACAGATTCTCCCTTCTTTCTAAAGACAAGAATAATGAGAACACAAACCACGCTCTGCACTACTTTCCTCTATGGATCTCGAGGTACTGTGCAAAATTTACCAGCTCTAACACAATTTCGCTCAAAAGAAGGAAAATGAGGCACGGAGGTTAAAGGAACTTGTCTGAGACTGTGCAACCTGTTGGCCTCAAAGCTGTATCCCTGCTTCCCTTCCTATGTACTTAACTGCCTTCGTAGAGACTATATCACTGTTCTCTCAAGAGGGAAAACTTTATCACTTTGCCCTCAAGTCTCCAGAAACTGCTCCAAATCTACTTTCTCTCCAGTGAAAACCCAGGTGCGGCTGGACTGGGACCCCGGGCTCCAGTCAGGCCCAGGCCCCCACAGAACTGTGCTGAGAGGCCCACGAAGAAGTCAGCAATGGCTGGAAGGCCCAGGCGCATACAGAGACGGTTACTTCCTTCAAGGATCTTCTCGCTTGCCCACCTTCTCATTTGAGAGCAAAGGAGAAGCCCTGACTACCTTCCCTCTGCAGGGTCTCGCTGGAAGAGCATACAACTGAAGAGAAGATTTAAAAAAAAAAATCAAATCGCAAATAGTCCATCTGAGAGATCCTATTGTCCTCCATGGATCTTGCAAATGTCTGACTTTTAGGGTCGGGTAAGGCTCCATGAGAGTTAGCTATCCATAAGTATATCTTATATTATGTATACTTATGTATACAGACCCATATGTAACATGCATATACGTATATCACATGCACACACTTGTGTATATACACAAACAAAAAAAATATGTCACCATTATCACAGTAGTATTAAGCTGCCTTCAGGCCAGTCCCAGGGGACAGTGTACAACTGGTGCTTCTCAAGCTGCTGAAAGAACTGTTTCATTTTGACTACGCCTCAAGTCAATGAGCAAAGACCATAGTTAGAAGAAATGGGGTTCTTTTCTCAGAGGTCTCCCCATCTTTTCCAAACACTTGTCAGTGTTCTCTGGCAATAATAATAAAAATTCTCGCAGGTCCTAGGTAGACGTGTAGGCGACAGGTCCCTTTGCGACAACAGATTTTAATACTTGGTGACTTGGGGCTTCCTGTTGACGGCTGTCCAAGACTGACTACTGAAAGAGCCAACTTGATTAAGGAATCCGCTTCCTCTCCTGCTGCAGAGAGACTTGTCATCTTCTGAAGGTGGAAATGCTCGGAGCGCCCACTCTTTGCTGTGACACTGGGCAGCATAACAGCAGGTCAGGAGAAGGCCTCGCTGCTACCCCTGCCATCCGATCCAGGTGTGTTCCAGAACCTTCCGGCGAGGCACTGACAGTCTTCTGTGGTTACTGTGTGTGAGTTGCTACTTTCTATCAGACCCTACTGGATCGTTAAGCCTCCCTTGGGCCTAATATCTGAGATTAAAAATCACTGGTTCTCAACCTTCCAAATGTTGCCACCTTTTAATACAGTTCTTCATGCCGTGGTGACCCCCAACCATACAATTATTTTTGTTGCTACTTCATACCTGTAGTTTTGCTACTGCTATGAACTGTCATGTAAATATTTGTGCTTTCCGATGGTCTTAGGTGATCCCTGTGAAGAGGTTGTTCAACACCCCTCTCTCTGAAAGGGTTGCGACCCACAGGTTGAGAACCATTGCCTTAAAGGAGGATTCAGTGGGATAAGGACATCCAGTCCCAGTCAGTACACATGACACTATATAAAGACATAACTGTATTTCCTTTTTATTCTCTAACACATCACAAAAGAGACCCATGCGAGCATTGGCTGGTGAGCCATTGTCAGATAACCCACACAGGCCTCTGGTCCTCCAGCTTGCATCTCCATCATGGAGCAAGGAAGTCTACATTTCTTTGGATAATCATAGTTGCCATTATAATCTGCCTGGGGTGGCGTGGCCCTGGAGACAGTAGCCGTCAGCTCAGACCTTCATGCCAGCTGTGCTCTGTGCCATCAGGGCCTGTGCGTTCTCCTGCCCACTTTTCTCTGCCATGAGTTGTCTCTCAAAATGGTACTCCCCTAGTGTGGTACCTGGGGCTACTCATGAGGTCACTGCTCTTCCTGCCAGTGTCACATGGGTCCTTACTCTCCTGACAACAGTGACTCCATGGTGGAGGGATGGAGAAGTGGATGAGTGAATGAACTTGTCCATCTGAATGAGAGGTGAGATACCCATGGCCGGTGATGCACTGTGCATAATCCTTTACGCTGAATTTTCTCAACGACATTGCTCATTTAGCATCATTAGCATCACAGGCTGATGGCTAGCACTAGCAAAGGGAGATTTAAAACTAAGGTTGATGAACTCCTTGGCATACAGCTTTACTATTCAAAGAGGATTTGGTTTGACTATAACATAAGTACAACTCCAATTAATGTTCATTAATCTATGTAGGAGCTATATTCTCAAACAACTGGCCAATTACAAGTGTATGCCTGTGTTAAAACTCCTGCTTACCACTTTATCTACTAACAGTAACACACCCTGGGAGAGTCTTCCTGTTTCAACATGCCACAGAGAGACACTGATTTGTTTAATTTTAATTCCTTAAAGTATGACTTGGCTAGTACATTGTAACATGCCATAAATTAGGGTGGCTGCTTCTGTTAAACACACAACAATTAAATAAGAAATATTAAAGTAAGCAACACCTCCTTGCTTATTGATCTTAATGAGGCAGGAGACAGAAAACGCTCATTTCTTTTAGCCATAGAAGACTAAATTTTTCTTCTCGGGGTAGATACTTTATTTATGGGGACAGACAGACAAACTCCATCCTATCTACTTACTATTACTAGACATAGTAATCTCCAATTCATGCTCATTATGACAGTGTGAAATAGTTCCAGGGTTTTCATTGTTTTTCATAATATAACTGTACTGCTGATGTATGAAAATATCTCCGGGAAAAAAAACAGCCTAGTAATTGGATAGGCAGTCGGGAAAATGCACACCAATTTCCTTTCCAAACAGACGAGCAGCTGAATTTCTAGGCATTGTTTGAGCCACATGTATGTAGCAACTTAGTCCTATCTTTGGCCTGTTTTTTACTTATAATTCAAATCCATTACCTCATTGGTTGGCTAACACAGACACACCTGGCTACCTCTTCTATGTATTAGGAAGCATTAGCGTCACCATACCCAGAAGTAGAATTTTAACAGCACAACAGCAAGGGCCTCCAAAAGCACACAATGGCAGATAAGGTAACAGTGAAAGCCAGTTCCCAGGCAAAAAAAAAAAAAAAAAAAATCGCCCCACATCTTCAAACCCTGCACGGCAGTCCTGGGTTTCTCCTTGGCGCGTCAGCCTTGAAGCCCCCATTAACGCTGATGGGAGCTGCGTGGCCACAGCCCATGCATCAAGTTGAGAAAACACTCCTCAGGATTAGTTCTGACTCTGGTGGTATGACACAAATCACGATAATACTTCTCTATCTCTGCATTTCATTGGGAAAAAAATACAATCTAGCACTCCATACACCCATAAATTACAGCTGTTCATTCCCTGCTTATGATTATGACCCCATTCCATACAGAAAATAAAGGTCTTCTTAAATAATACTTTAAACAAAAAAAGTTTTAAAATAAGCAATAATTGTAATTTTGGTGAGCCTATCATTGAACTTTAAAAAAAAAATTCTAAACAGGAGTTTAGTGTTACTATAATCCTAACAGAGATGCATCCGTCACTCCATGCACTTTACATATTTATGAACCAAATCTTACCATCTTCAGGTTCAAATCCTGCCACGCACAAGAGCAGGCAGTGGAGGTAAGTCTGCTAATGTCAGATCTAATTGTACACACTACTAACATTGGTGGAGCTCACCTGCTTGGAGGGCTCGCATAACTAGGCCAAGATCATGAGCACAAGGATGCACTCTGGTGGTTTACTCTGCCCAACAGGCAAAAAAAACACTCCTCACCCTCACCCACTTCTCTTTAAATGCAGTCTCCCATTGCTGCAGGGGACAGAAGTGACGTGTGGCTGGGTCCTTGAAACCTATCATTGATGAGAGAAGAACGCAAGGTTCATGTTTAAAAAGAAAGGCAGATATTTATGAATAGAAGACACTGGACTTTTCACAAATGAAACATAAAGTTTTAAATGGGTTCCAAAGGCCCTTAAATGTCCTTTTTCAAAACCATTGAGTAATTTATCTCCATCACAGAAAATCCACAAAATGCCAACTAGCAAAAATAGGCAAATACAGGCAGGCCATCTATCTGTAACCCAGAAAATTCTATGAATGTTCCAACAGACATCTTTTAGTTAATTAACTCACCAAGTATTTGATAAGCAACTACTGTTTTCCGGCTCTGACATTATGCTAGAGCTGAAGACTGAGTAACTAGACAGGAGTCAATGTTCTCTCAAGAGGTACAGTGCATTGATAGCGCTGTTTTAAAAGTCATACTCTACATGATTTGACCCCACAGAAGGTTACAGAAGTTACTTAGCCAAACAGTCTGCCAGATCTACATCTCCTCTGGGTCCCTGACATCAGTTCTCCTCACATACCCATCTTAGTTTGTAACAGTGACTTCATATTAACCTTCATTAGGAAGTCAAATAGTATTATTTTTATTTAATATCCTTATTACTAGTCAAATACATTTTGAGTCCATCCGACAAGGGGTCACTCAGGGTTCCGCACTGGTATGATGGGGAAAAGTCTTCAAAATAATTTCAGGTGTTCTTCTCATAAGAGCTTAAGTGCTGATTTTCATGAGTGAATATGTATTTCACAATATGGAGTTCGTGCAAATGCTACACTTAGCCATGCTAGACCACAAAGGCTCAAACAGCAAAGGCCATTTTGCTCTGACTTTATCCCCACTCTTTTCAACATCTTTGATGGGCTCTTGTGAGAATAACAGCGGGTTCTGTTGATCCTGCACCTCGCTAACATGCTCAGCTTATGATGAGTACTGTGTCCTGCGGCTTTAAAATAGCCACAGAACAAGTCCTGGAAAGGGGAATTTC
The DNA here is from genome assembly GCF_007827085.1 of Peromyscus californicus insignis. Lineage (NCBI taxonomy): Eukaryota > Metazoa > Chordata > Mammalia > Rodentia > Cricetidae > Peromyscus > Peromyscus californicus. The sequence continues at coordinate 23,184,482 of NW_026294447.1, read as the reverse complement.
CTAAAGCCAAGAGGAGCTATTCCCACATGCTGGGCCATAGCAGGGGCTCACCCCCATGCTGTGCTGGGCAAGAGCTGCTGCTTCTTGGTCCCTGTCAGAGCTTATGTCCCCCTCCAAGGCCTCATCAGAGACACACCATGTGGTCATGGTACAAACTCCAGATACCTTTTATTTATTTATTTTCAGGAATAAATAAAAATGCACTAGGTTTGGAGGGAAGAAGAGATTAAATGTCCACACAGAGGTTGTAACGCAAAGAAATGTGCAAAAGATTTCAACCTCATGTAACCAGGAGTCAGCCATGCTCACCTGTTATACAGCACTGTGGACTTTTTAACCTGTAAAATGATCGGTGGGAAGCCACTGCTAGGGCTGGGATGTGTGTGTCCACTTGAAACAGTATTCCACTCACACTCCCGGTTCCTTCCTACATGTCTACAATGCCCAGCTCCTAGTGATTGTGTTATTAAGGGATTTGGCACAAAAGCCTGACTACCCATACAAAGAGGTACACTGTTTATCATTTGCAGGATGGGTTAGGGGACAATGTAAGCCAGGCCCATTCTGCAGTGAGTGTTCAGGGCATCTAGCTGTTACTTAGCCTGATGTTGTCGCCTGGCCATGGCTCACAGACAAACAGTGCTGGTAGAAGGGGTATTGCCTTTGGCTCTGTGAGACAGTAAGCACCACACAGCTAGTGTTCTTATCAATTTGGTTATACTGGCCAATAACAGTTAGCGAGCAGGTCATAAATTCTCCCCGTGGTCTTTATATTGGATTAAGACACTGAACAAAATAAAATAAACACGTATTCTTGTCACGGAGTCTAGCTGATTGAATAAATGTCAAAAAGATTTGGTAACATTTTGAAAATAAAGACTATTCTTTTGTAAGTCACATTGCACATTATTATATAGGATACAATATCACAGAAATACTGTCTACCCTTTTCATTTATAAATACTTGGCATATATATCAGAATCACACCCATATATATTCCATAACTTGTCTTTTTGAATTTAACATGTTCCTAATATTTTTTTGAGTTACACATATGGGATCATGACATGTTTTCTTAAATAGTATAGTTTATCATAATATATTAAACCATCCCTCAATTGAAAGTTATCTCAAAATGTGGGGCAATGATAGGCAACACAAAGGCAAGTTCACTTTAATATTTTTGTGATATAATATTTTTCAAATTTGGTATTACCCAGTCAATTCAAGAAGATGGTGATGCCTTGGCCTCTTTTGACAATTGTCTTCTAGAAGATGTTAGCAACAACAGTATGGATGTTAAGCTCATATTCTCTACAGTGTTTGGTGTCACCTGTCTTTTCAGACCTGGCCAATGGGTGACATAAAGATCCTTCCTTGTCAATCTGCAACCTTTTCGTGTCTCCGCTGTTGTGGATATCACTGTATAAATAAAATGCTGATTGGCCAGTGGCCAGGCAGGAAGTATAGGCGGGACAAGGAGAGAGGAGAATTCTGGAAAGTGGAAGACTGAGTCAGAGAGACACTGCCAGCTGCTGCCATGACAAGCAGCATGTGAAGATGCCGGTAAGCCACGAGCCACGTGGCAAGGTATAAATTTATAGAAATGGATTAATTTAAGATAAAAGAACAGTTAGCAAGAAGCCTGCTATGGCCATACAGTTTGTAACCAATATAAGTCTCTGTGTTTACTTGGTTGGGTCTGAGAGGCTGTGGGACTGGCAGGTGAGAGAGATTTGTCCTGACTATGGGCCAGGCAGGAAAACCCTAGCTACACTCCGCTGGCCATTTCTGTTTCTGTGGTGACAATTCCATTCATACCTTAAAAAAAAGTTATATGTGCTTGTGTACGTGTGTGTGTGTGTGTGTGTGTGTGTGTGTGTGTGTGTGTGTGTGTGTGTGTGTGTGTGTGTATACACATGTGTGCATGTATACTGTGTGTGTACAAGTGCCTGTGGAGGCCAGAAGCAGATGCTGGATACCCTGGAGCTAGAGTTATAGGAGGTTGTGAGTCACCCAACATGGACCTGGGCTCCTCTGAGAAAGCAAAAGTTACTCTGAACCATTGAGCCATCTTGCCAGCCCACCCCCGACCCACACACACCTTTTTACTATATTCTAATAAGATACTTATTTTCTTCATCAATTGGTATATGACTTTATATAGTTCTGATATTGGTCCTTGATGTGTGTGTTGGCTCTGTGAAGGAGAATTTCTGGAAAGAAGTTGTCTGCATAGGCTGACTGCATTCAAAGAAACTTCAAGGACTATGTAGAGATAGGAATATGGATGATCTGATAACTTAATTACAGATTCTTCTGGGGTTATCCTTAGCACCCTAAAGAGGCATTCCTTGCCCACCTCTGTATCAGAGCTAACATTCTGATAAGTAGATAGGAACTTTTGGAATGCATTAACAGAACCCTATTCCCCACCAATGGAAAAGCTACGAACGCTATCAGAAATCATCTGAGGCCTGTCTGCCCGGCTGTCACCTTCTCTCTAATGTTTCCACCAATATATTTTAAAATTGCCTTGATTTATGGCATTCTTTGCTAATGTATAACTCCATGAAACTGCTTCCAGGTCAGAACATGGAGCCCAGGGTTACCTAGCTCCATGTCCCTGGGCCATGGTCACAAAAATTTAGCTTCAGAATAAACTCTTATTCTCTTTGAGATGATAGCTGTTTTTGTTTGTTTGTTTTTGTTTTGTTGTTTGTTTTTGTTTTTGTTTTTATTCTTTTTTTGCATTCAGAGGCTCTATGCTGCTTACGTCTGGGGTTTAACTTCTTGTGGTGTCTTTTATGATTCCTCCATGTGAAAATAAAATCCTTCTCTTCTGTCATGTCCAATGTTTGCAGTTATGTTTGTCAGTATTAGTTCTTGAATTAATGGTACAGTTTGTGTTTTCACAAAAACCATACCTATTGTTAAATCTTTCCCCATGAACTCAAAATCATCTTAAAAACCCCATTTTAAAGTATAATCCTGCCTTTTCCAGGACCATGGACCAACCCAGTTGGAGAGCCAGTTTAGACAGTAAAAGATCACAGATTCCTTTCTTGAGGCAGAGTTTTCTTATCTCCAGTTCTGTTTTTAGGAGCAGACAGTTTGCTACACCAGAGCAAAAGAATCCTGCAGGAGAGAGGATGACAACATTTCCTCTGTACCTAGGGTTCCTGGCAATGCAGAGACACAGAGAACAGAGACTCCAGGCTCGTCAGTCATCACTCCGCTTCCACACTCCTCTTCTGTTTAGTAAGTAGCTGGATAATGACAGCGGCCTGGATTCAAGTCTTCAGCCGCTGGAGAACCCTGTGAGCTTGGGAAAGCTGGACCTTTGCTGTGTAATTAGGCTTTCCCTTGGGGAGTCAGTCAGGCTCAGTCCTGACTCCTGGCCACTGGTGCCCTCTCACCCCTACCGGTGTCCTCTGACCCCACAACAGTCCTAGACCTCCAACAAAGGCCCCTCAGCCTCAGGAAGCAGCGGCTGCTCACCCTTCAGTTCATAGCGGAGGCTGACTTCCACAGTAACAGAAGCTCATAGGGGATCAAAGGGTGAAGAGACAGGCAGGACTGAAATTTAAAACAAAGAAAAATAAAAACCCAAATTCTGAAAAGGACTGAAAAATCACAGATTCATTAAAGGGGCTGATTGGCTGTACAGCACTTCGCCCTTTTATCATTTTTTTTTGACCTAGAGTCTTTAGTCCAAGATAAACTTTAATCCCAATTTGTCTTGACCATGCCTGAGTCTCAGAGAGGACCGGCCTCAGCCGTGACAGCTGAGAACTTCAGCCATAGCTGAGATTTTTCTAAAACCCGCAAAATATAAACCAGGACTGTGAAGGGGGCAAACAGCCCAGTCAAAAGAGAAGACCTGAGACTTGAGCAGACGCTTCCAGAGGACACAGAAATGGCAAACGCTCACAACACCGCCAACCACTCCCAAGAAAGGAAGGAAAAATCACCAGGAGAACAGCTGAAACACGGCAGGACAATTCTGACAATCCCACGTGCCGACAAGGGTGCAAAGCAGCACTGTGGGTGGGAAGGAAAAGTGGTCCGGCCAATCTAACACGGTTTGGCAGTGTCTCGGAGTGTTAAATATACGCCATGCCCAGTCAGACAGCCTGCACCCCACCCTCAAGAATCTGTCCTAACAGGAGATAAACCTGTACGGGGATGCTGATGGCAACTCTGCTCATCAGTGTCAGCATATTGGACCAATTCAGATGTTCCTCGGCACTTTCCTGGAATGGATGAACTGCCGTACCTCTGGCTCTATACTGAAATATGACCGAGCACTAAAAATGTGAATCGCTGATATGAATCTCAGCATATTAGGCTGAGTGAGAGAAGCCATTATCAAAAGGGTGCACACTGTAGGACCCGGTTTGTATAACTTTCTCGCTCAGGCAAAACTGGAGTACAGGAGACAAGAAGTGGCTGCTGGGTAATACAAACATCGCATCAGGGAGGTACTGGGAGCAATTGGCTCTTTTTAAAATCCAGATGTTAGTGGTGGTTACATGAACTTACTCAAATGTATATAAACTGATAGGACACCATTCAAGAGAGTTGATTTTCCTACAGCTTTATTTAAGAGATTTAAAAATAAATGGAAACAGAGCCTATTTTCAATATCAAACCCTTTCCAGCAGGACTGAGTAAGTGCAATTCTATACACAGAGGTTCAAGGCCAGTCAGTGCTCCCCAGCCTAACAGACAGCTCTCAAGACACTGTCTCACAATAAAAAATAGTTTAAAAAATGAAATGGGCAATAAGAAAATGAAACTGAACATCTGTGTTTTTCACCAGGCCAATTTTGTGACTATCTAGACAATTGTTAGCATCGCCATTTCTCCTGCAGAGGAGATTCTTGGACTTGCGGGTACTGGCAAGCACTCCACCTGGGAATTCTCCCACTTCTTCTCCAGCCCAGAGCCTGGATCTACTGAGCATTTCATCACCAGCAGCACACCACTTATCAAGAGTCTTGAATGTCTAGCAATGGCTTACCCACCACCATGATACACCCCAACCAGCAATTCTGTTTTTATTTATTTATTTTGGGAGGAACAAGTTGTCTTTAACCCTTGGACCCAATCTGAAGGCAATGGAAATAATTAAGACTGACATTTCTAGGGTTAAACGTCAAGTAGGAGAAAGAGCTGAGAAAGGAAATTCCCCAGCTCCCTGGTAATGAAAAGCTGAGGGTATACCTTCTGTGGCCGTCTGCGCCATGCTTTCACATCCATGTGTCAAGGGTTTTTCAAACTGACAACTTGCAAATTTGAAATACAAAAATGCCCAGAGCGATATTTTAGTGGCTCAGGGAAACTCTTGTGTGGGAAAAAGAATTCTAAAGTGAAACGTCTCTTGAAATCACACAGGGCCTGACCACGATACTCTAATTATGCTAATTGCTTCAATGCCCTTGCTTTATTTATGCTGAGCAGCTAAGATAAATAAAGGAAAATTGCTTTGGATCTAACTGTATTCATATCAGAATGCAAACTAGCCTGTGTTTGTTATGTGATTGCTGATCTGTTTACACTAAATTCTGCAGGTAATTGCAGTTTTGATTGCACATTTATTTCTAGCTGCACAGGTCCCAGGACTAGGTCTGTCTGTTTTTATAATTAAACCGTTTTGTAATATCTAAACTCACTAAAGAGCAAAATGATGCTTTAAGAATTTACATATTTTATGCATTAAATATAATACTTTGGTGAACAGTGACAGAAAGGAAAAAGTATGTTTACCACTAAAAAAAAAAAAAAAATTGGACAGCATGTTCTGGATTTGAAGAAATTTGAGACATCTGTTCCAAAGCCTGTTCACCGATTGGGACAGATGCCTGGCGCATCCCTGGAATCTGTTCTTCAACACACATAGTTTCTGAACTTTCAGCTGCAACTTTCCTATTAGTAAAATATGTTAATAGAATATGCTGCCACTTGGTGAGTCTAAGACAATGGGAAAAGCACTTGGGTCCCAATGAAAAGGTTACGTTCTTGTCCTTTCATCGGAAGGGAAATTTTCAAGACGCGGACAAGAAGGGCCTTTATTTGTGGTCCCAGGTCAGGTTTCTGGGGTGTGTTCACTGTTGGTCCCTGGTCTTAGCTTGGAACTGTTTTGATGGCAGAGTCTTTGGATCCCATAGACAGCAGCAGAAGGGAGAAAAGCAACATGCATACACACACATAGGAAGAGGGGGGAAAGAAAAGCAAAAAGCAGGTCTCTCTGTAGGACACTCATCACCTTCCTATCACAAAGGAAAAGAATTTGATAATGTCACCACTACAAATGGGGGACGGTGTCACTTGAGGATGGCTCCTTCATCCATCATCAAATTCGGAACCAGCTATGCACTTTGCTCTACTTAATGGAAAAGTTAATGTCAGTCTATACCAGACTAGCCTGCAAAGCTCCTTAGTCTAGATTCTGGCCATGAAAACTCCATCGCTCTCAGCTTATTTTGTCTAAAATACCCACGAGGCATGCTTTCAATAAACACAGACTTTAGCAACCTTGATGGCATCTTCAGTTCCTCAGGGAAGATAAAAGGAGTTAGGAAGCTGTTAAGACACTCAAAGTGCCTTGAGTAAACCATCTCAAATGTAGACTTGGCTTGCTGGCCACAGAAGACTACAGTGTGGCTACAGTGGCTAGAGCAACCAAGGGCGAACAGGAATTCCTCCATCAATTCCAAAGATGCAGTCCAAATACCCAAGTGGTCACACACTACCCCAGAGAGCTATGGAGTTCTATGTTGAAGTTTTTTTTTCCTCAAGAGTGGACAGAGTCACAAAACTGAAACCAGACAGCTCCAGGTTTGAATACAGAATGCTTCAATTCCAGACACGCTTGGGAAAAATGAAAAAGCAAAGTCATCATATGCTCTGATGATGATTCTCTAGGGCCCTTTCTGGGACTGTGGTGGGGATCAAACGATGTGGAGTGTGGTCACTGTTCAACAGGGCACCCGGCACGCAATGGTCGCCGGCACGCAATGGTCGCCGGGTAGTGGTGATGATGATGGTGCTATCTTTGAAGACAAAAGTCCTCTGAAATTTTCCAGTGGCGTCAGTCTGTGGAAGGTTGTTCACAGTGTTGTGACAGAATGTACTGACCCTATAACCTTCCACTTCCTATGTCGGTCTACTGAGTAAACCCCATCTTCTCACAGCCCGGTGGAACACACACAGGAGGGGGCTTGGGGAATATGCATACTTGCTGACAACTGAAAGGCATTTTTAGCAAGCTTACTTGGTAGAGGAGCCCCATGTGGCATCTGCCAGCTCTGCAGACACATTAGGGAGAATGCTTCTCTCTTTCTGCTCAATCAGGACGTGGTATGCACTTAGCACCCTCTGTATAAATTGTTTATTATTTGTTTCTGTATTTCCCACAGACTGTGGGCTCCCCTGAGGCAGCGCTGGTGTCTTCTTTTCACCCCCAGAAAATGGCCTGGTACTTCTCACGTGGAAGTAGCTCACCAAGTGAGTAAAAAGTGAATGAACATAGAACTTGGTCCCAAAGTTTGGGCTTCTAAGTCAAGGGGACTTGGCTCAGTCCTAGCTAGGCAGGCATGTTAAACACTCTCAGTCATGCTACATAGTTGACCAAGAAAAACACGCTCAAGATAATCCCTTACTGTGCAGGGATATACAAAGACTAAATGCTCCATTTGTAATACAGAATTTTATTCTTTGAGGCAGAAAAATAAAATAAAATCCCTGTTATTAAGAATTGAAAGAACAAAGAAAACAAAGCATTATTTGCTGGTGGTCAGGATGTTAGCATTCTTATGCTCAGAACAAGATGTGCATCTTCAGGTCCCTTTGGTGTTTGACAAAACCAGCACACTCCATATGTTGTTACCTCCTAGCAGGCAGATCAGGGTGCAGAATGTGAAAGTCCCTGAAAACCTAGAATTGCTCAAAAGGAAGCCTCAGATGCTGGCTTCGGCAGGAAATGGAGTGCTTACACGTTTCAAACACAAGTTCCCCTTGGTCTCCTTCCTGTATCTCTTGGAAACCAATTAATAAATGGACGTGAAAGCAGAATTCCGTGAGGTTCCTTCTTTCTCCTTTCTACATAAATCTTGGTTTTTACATGAGATGTGACCATGCATTTATTATCTCAACACATTTACTCAACTCTTCCCACACTGCAGGGGCAGGGTGGGGGGGGGCTGTATATGTGCACATGAACTCATGCAGAAGAAGACGATACTTTCTTCAAAGGAATCCACAGCTCACATTTCTGAGAAAGAATAACGCCTTGACTATTTCGTTCTCAGGACCTCTTGGACAGGGCCAAGGTATCTACATGCAAACTCTACAGCTGTAGTGGGCAGTAAATTCTCCTCATCATAACAAACTCGGGTGCTCTTCCTTGCTCTGAAAACATGCTACAGGTCAGGGATGGAAAGGGAATTTGTTCTATGCTATGACCCTTTGGAGAATACCTGCAATTCAATACCCACAAATGGGCCATGCTCTCAGTGCAGAGGAAAGTCCTGAGTGAAGATGATGTGATATCCCTTAACACTTCATAGAGAGTACTGATGAGCACCCTCCCTCATCCACAGAACCAGAACCATCTCACTGAAAATCAGCATTTAGGGCATAGGATTGTGCAGTTTCCTACAGACACAGATGACTTGTTTCTTCTTTGACAACATTGGCATGGCAGGTACTGAGCTCTTATTTGGTCAACAAAAGCTATGGGTAGACTTGGCTCTTATAATGGAAATGAATGGGCAGTAGGTTTTCTTAATGTAGTAACTCTAGCAGCGCAATGAGGTTGAAGGGCTGGGGTACTCCTCCATTCACTGGCCTTACAGATGCAGTCTTGGTTCTTTCCTGAAACCTGTGCAATTTGCTTATCTCTCCAGTGACTAAATTCTGCCCTGTGTTCCTTCAACGAGAGACACTAAACTACTGAGCCCTAAAAATCAAGCTATTAATGATTCCACGGCAGCCAGATACCTTAATCTGTATTTAGTAGCCACCATGTTGAACCCCTCCCCCCCAAATTGGCTATCACTCTCTGAATCCTAGGAGAATCTTGCCCTCTGATCCACCAGGGTCAGCAAGCTGCTTAGTTCACCAATGACTGCATCACTGTTTTAGAGGATCAGCCCAGTAGAGCTTGGCATGCACATTGGACACCTTGTGTACGAGGTACTCACTGCAGTTAGAGCCACACTCTGCTGCAGCCTTCTTAAAAATATGTACAACGGATTGGGTATTTATTTATTTAAACTTTATTTTATATGCATTGGTGTGAAGATGTCAGATCCTGGAGATCTGAACCTATAGACAGTTGTGAGTTGCCATGTGGGTGCTGGGAATTGAACCCAGGTCCTTTGGAAAAGCAGCCAGTGCTCTTAACCATTGAGCCATCTCTCCAGCCCTGGGTTTTCCTTTATCAATAGCAGCCGAACAGCAAGCATCTTTATAGTCTGCATAACATACAAGATACTTTGTAGGGAAATAGAAAATTTCAGCTATGTTTGGCACTGTGTAAATGGCTTCGGTACATTGTGAATGTATCTACTGATGATTCCTTCCCAGGATTGGCAGTAACTTCAAGTCCAGTTGAAGTGTTAATGAAAGAAAATCATTTATAGTGGGAGTTATGAAAGGTCATGAGGACAGAGTACATTCCAGTCCCCACCCCTACCCCAGCTAAGACTTCTGCTGGAATACTGGTAGGAAAATAACATGGAAAATCATGCAGAACTGTCTGCCATTTATCAATGATTATTTCAATCATTTTCAATCTTCCCAGATTTTCAAACCTCTTTTTTGAAAATTTCATCTTGCCTCCTTCCCTCCCTCGCTCCCTCCTTCCCTTCTCTGTTTTTGCTAGCTTGCCTTTCTTTCTTTCTTTCTTTCTTTCTTTCTTTCTTTCTTTCTTTCTTTCTTTCTTTCTTCCTTCCTTCCTTCCTTCCTTCCTTCCTTCCTTCCTTCCTTTCTTTCTTTCTTTCTTTCTTTCTTTCTTTCTTTCTTTTATTTTTGCCTATTCCTATTTCTTTTAGTCATGTTTCTTTTCCATTTCCCATTTTGTAAATTCCCACTTCTTGAGAGTTCTTTTACTCCTCATCTTGGTATTTCTGGGCTGTTGACTCTTACTCTACTTTTATTGCCACACTGAAAACTGGGGCAGATCAATGTGTTAGTGGTCAAAACTTTGATCACACATTTCAGAAACAACCCCTTCCTCTTATGAGGCTTTCTGTGTCCTGTGTCTTCATAACTTCTTGAGGCATCTCCCTTTTTGGTAAAGATGGACAGTTGCCAGTTCCTAGACTGCACTGAAGGATGCTGAGTAACTTCAGAAGCTCACACATATACAGGACACATTAGTCTTTGGGTGACACAAATATGTACCCAATAGAAAAAACACAGGCGAAGAAATCCATCTGAAATCATGCCTGCTCTCCGCAGCCTAACCCTGTGCTCTGATGCTCAAGGGGGCCAGAACTGTGTTGAAACTGACTGAACTCCACCTTCAGACAACTTGGGCATTATTACTGAGGCGTCCTAAGGCATTTGAAAAATTGCTCTTCACCTAAAGCAAAACTCTCAAGATTTCAGAGTGAAGTCAGGTCCAGCAAAGATAGTCCACATTAATCAATTCTGAATATCATATAACTTTAATCTTTGTTCCCATGTTAAGAGATAAGATTATTAAATGCCTATACTCCCAGCCCCAATGCCTTGATCATTAAGATTATCATTTCTCATGAAAATGATGACCAAAGATAACTCTTTAATACCAGCACAAGCTAGGATATTGACTTTTTCATAACATTTGTCTATATTATGGAGTATACTTGGTATAACTGCATGTATTTCTGAGATCAACCAGTTAAATACAAAATTGTACAATATTATATATGTTAGACACTATGGTGTGAGAATTGTGCACACACATCCACCAAATTCTGTTGATGCACTAACCCTCATTGTCTTGAAATGTGACCTCATTTGGAAATAATGGATGAAATGTAGATGTGTTTATGAAGTTTAGCCTTTACTGTGACTAGACTACCTCTAAAAAAGGGAAACTTGGACACAGACAGACAGGCAGACACAGAAATAACATTAGTTGGAATGAAGGCAGAGATTGGGATAATGTATTGTCATGCAAAGGAACTCATAGACTTCCAGCAAACTTCCAGAAACTTGGAAGGAGGCATGGAAAGGATGTTCCTCAGATCCCTCAAAATGACTCAACCCTGCAGATGTGAGACTTCAGGATTCTTGCCTCTAGTACTAGGAGGTTAAAAGGTTGGTTGTGTTGGCCATAGATCCCATCTGTAACACTTAGCCACAGAGGCTGTAGCAAGTAGAAAGATTTTCTTTTCTTTTAAAGAAGGGTTGTAGCCCAGCAAGGATAGGGCCACAGGTTTTGGAGAGGGACAGACTGTGTTTGAATGTAGGCTCAAACTGCTCATGAATTAACCAAGGCAAGTCCACATTTGAGTGTGAGCTTATCCTTTCTGTAAGAGCAGGACATCAGACAACACCCTATATAAAGTCCCCCATGTTCTTCTGTCAAGAGAAGAGTAGGCATTAGACTGAAGGCTAATGGGGTCTATTTTGTATATGTTCCCTACAATGCTTCCTTCCCTTACATCAGACTCTGAGGCCCCAACCCTATAGGGCCAGCTCCCTCATGGATCAATACAGATGCTAACTTGCCTTCTAGGAGCACTGGACTCTCCTTGGACAGTCTTTTTGCAACAGCCAAGGCTTCCCTTTCTTCCCTTTGAACTACTTTCTATTTCCTGTAAGCATCCCTGAGGTGCCATACCTTGAGTACTGCTGCTTCTCTTTCAGTCTCCCTCCCCAACTATGCTTGCCATACGTAACACCAGACTATCTAGATTTATTTTTGAACCATTGCTGAACTTGACTGGGACCTTTCTTCCTATGAATTCTAGGATCCATCCCAAACATACCCAAGTTTGCCTTATCTATGGTTATATTTCTTTTCTCCTTTCTTTCTTTTCCTTTCTTCTGCAGTGCTGTGGATTGAACCCAGGGTCTCGAGAGCATTCTACCATTGAGATTACATCCCTTGTAGCCTTTTTTATGGTTTTATGAGACAGAGTCTCTCTGTATGACTCAGGCTGGCCTGGAACATGCCATTCTTCTGCCTTAGCCTCTCTAGTACTGCGTGTACAGGCAGGCTTCAAGGCACATAGCTTCATTGTCTTTTCTTTGGGCTTAGAACTCCCTAGGGGCAGGGGCTTTGTCTAGTCAATCTATTGTGCACAGAAAAATGTACAGCCCCAAATATGAGTGGAACAAAGTTGTTGAACAGTGCATGTCCACAAGGACAGCTCAGCAAAGTGGCAAAGTTAAGAAACACATCTCTGACACAATTAGTAAACATAAATAGCACGTACTTCCGCTTTACATGTGGCTATAAAACATTTAGATAAGTAATGAGAGAAATACGTACCAATTAACTGTCTTTCAATTTCCCCACCCAGCAGGTACCATTCATTCTTTGTTTATCTCAGCAAGCACAAAACACATGTGTGAGAAAACCATTTTCCAAACAGGGCCGGCCGGTGACATGTGTAAGCAAAGGGGTGGGGTGGGAGCTGTGTACTGTGAAAACGGCTAATGCTCTTTTTCCTCCCAGTTTTGTTCTAAAAGACAATTAATACATTTTTTTTTTTAAAAAAATGTGCTTTCCTGGGCCCAAATGTCTTTGTCTGGAAAATGAAGGTAGTGTTTTCTAGCGTCGCCTTATTTCCCAGAATGTGCTCTGCCTTCCTCGGTACACGGCAGTAGTTAAGAGGAGAGGCATTTTGATTATCTTGCTATAACATGGAGAAGCTTTCTCAAAACATTCCTGCTATGCTGCCACAGTTGTTTGGAGAGGACCATTTCTCACCCACAGGGATGAGGCTACATCCGTGCATCACATTCAGCCCTGTAACGGCAACTCAACACTAACCATCAGGAGGAAAAAAAATCCTTATAAAATGACAAGAAATAAAGATTCCAATCCAGGATGTATAATTACATTTGCTGGTCATTCGAAATACGATGATATTTCATCCCCTGAAACAGACCACGTGTCACATCAATTTCTGAAGTCTAAACAGTTTTGTCTGCCCATACGTTTATGGATTTTAACCACAAGGCTATGTCAGATATGAGCACTTAATTCAGAGCAAACACTGTGTGCGTGTGTGTTTTTAAAGGCTTCTAAACCATATTAAATTTTCATTCATATAGGTACACAGAGACACATATTAAATAAACCCTCTACAAGAGTAACCCATCTAGAAATGCAGCAAGAGACTTCCAGAGGGCCGAATTTATTACAAATTAATCAAATAGGTAAGATGGATCGTAATGGATATTCCAGCCAATGTAAACTGGGAGGTTTTTTTTTTTTAAAAAAGAAAAAAAAAAAAAAACCCAGCTCCGGCAGCAAGTCAAGAGCCAAATGTTTCTGTTTTGATTTATTTAGCATTTCCAAGATGTTTCTTCTGTGGGGAACAATATGCGAGGCATTGGAAATTCAGAAGGCACATCTTTTGTGTACCATAAAAATGTGCTGCTAACCTACAATACCCTTATAGAAATACAATTCAATAAGAAACTCAGTTGGGAAGATGTCTCAATAGAACAACATGAAAAAAATGGTCAATACAAGAATGATTTACTTTACTTTTACAAGAGATTTTGATGCTGTGGATAGAACTGCCTTTGGAACTTACAAAAAAAATCCAGCTAAACAGAGAATCACAGAGTCACATTTTTAATTTGTACACTTCTGTAATGCGTCCTTTTTTTTTTTTTTAAACAGATCATCACTCCAAATCATCACTTCTATCAAGTCTATCGCCTGAGCAGTGTCACGGCACTCTGCCCTCAGGGCACAGATAAGTCCTCAGCATTGTCACACGGAGCACACACGTATCCAGTGTATCACGCTGAATGGGAATACAGTACTTTGTAGCAACAACTGATTCCTGCAGAATATCGTGAGATACTTATCAGGCTGTTAAAGGAGACGTCAGTCTTTTGTCTGGATTGCCCTTGACACATCTTAAGGAAAAGTACCTAGACATTCTTTGTCTTGTGAAGAACCCTCAGACCTCTTAGGTCTAATGTAGGTTAAGTGCCCCACAGATCTCCCCAGAATAGAAAAGCACCTTGAAAACGGCGGCCTTGCTCGGAACAAATACAGTGAAAGCACACATTCCTACCATCCTGTTATTGGGAGAACGCGGCAGCAAAAGGCAGAAGCTTGGGACAATATTGGCTTTGCGCAGGAACATGTGGCAATTCTACCCTAAAACTTATCAAGATACAACAATAACCTCCACAAGCCCAACAAGGGTAAAATGTATAAAGGTAAATTACCACATTATCATCCAATTATCATTGCTTGTTTTGTCAAGGGTAAATGACTCTCCGGCAGCACTCATCCTCTGCTTATTGATTAGTGTGGACAGCACCAGTGCATTCCCCCACCCCTCGTCTACAGAGGCCCTGCCTGGCCTCCCACCATTGCTTCGATGATACTGACCATTTCGTCACACACGGCAAGCTGGCTGTGACTCCTGCCCACTTCTCAGCCAGTAAGTGGAGATGGATAAAATTATTTCAAAAATTATCACAGATGACTGGGCACTGTTTCCTCTTCCCGGATAATACAGGGGCGTCACTACTGTCACACTCGTGATGTGACTCAACTCTAAAACTCAAAGCAGCATTTATCACATCCCCTTTTCTTCTGTGCGTTTCATTCTCAACGGCATCACCTGACAGAGCTTCAGAAATCTCCTGAGGATAAACATTTCTGGCTTCACATTTTTCTTCCCACAGATAAATCACAGTAAACACAGTATTCTTATTTCATCACAGAATTGTAAAAACAAGGCAAGCCTCTCCTCAACAGATTAAACACAGCAACCAGACTCCAACAGGGAAGCGACACACACCAGCTGAGATTAAGAGCACATCTCCTCCAGAGAACTTCGTTGGCATGAACAATCCATAAGGGTCCTCTGTCCACTGCAATGGGCCTCCTCAAAGGCACGGAAACACACATCGCAGAGATACCTGCATGTTCCTGGTGGCAAGGGGAACAGGCAGGTAGTGACAGCTCCTAGCGCCAACCCTGACGGCCTCCAAATCTATAATCTGAAGCTGGCATTGGGCAGGCACGCTGGGAGTGCCAGGGTTTACACATCACTCCAGTAACTCGTGCAACCAAACCTTGGTGAAAAGGACCGTAAAGAGATGCAGGAGGCAGTTACAGAGGCCTCAGATTTGAATGGGGCTCCACCATGGCTATCCTCCAGCCCAATGGTGAAGTCTGGGGGGATTTAACTTCCAGGACCATTGGCAGGCAGCAGGTGAAAACGAAGCCCTAAGAAGATGAGCATGGCAGGTGCCCAGGAGAGTGAGGGAAGCAGAGGGGATGTGGGCGCAGTAGAAGAGAACAAAAAGAGACATAAAGCTGAAAATTCCGAGACGGTGGGATGGGGAAAGAGGCGAGAAGTCGGCAAAGACGGATCAAACAGGAAGCTAGCACAAAAGAAGAGTCAAATCAAAGGATGCCGCGAGACTGTGGGACGCTGATAAATCTGAGCTACGAGAGTCAAGTGACTGGAAACTAACTGGTGCGACACTTCAACTCCGTCCCTTAAATTCTGTGGAGGATGTTACTTGTGCAGGGGACTGCGGATAACAAAAGACTGGGAGAGTAGTACAGGTAGGGAGTTAGGAAGTACCAAGTTGAGACCAAGAAGATATATAGGGTTTTATTCACTCATGCACTAATTCATACCCTTCTACACACATCCATACCATATTCAAATATATGTTTGAGAGTCAGCTGTTGGTTTAGCCCCTAAAACAATAAGCAAGACCGAGACTCAGCACTTCCTCTCCCATTTATCCTGCCGTGGTTGAGTAGATGGATACAGTAGAGTCTGTAACTGGTTGATCTACAGGGATGGGGGGCTGGAACTCTAATAATGGACCCTGACCCTGTTGACACTAGGCTAGGGATTTCAATCCTAAGTATTTCAGTAATTAGCTAGAGGTTAAAAAAAAATAAGTAGAGGAAGAAGAATGTATTTTAGGTCAGGAGAATTTCGTTTTTAGAAGACACATGGTGACACACAATATTGTTCAGGTTGTGTGTCACCATGTCTATATATACTACACGATATAAATAAGTATTTCCTCCCTTCCTCCTCCCTCCTCTCCTCATTGTGCTATGGCTAGAGCCCTGACACATGCTAGGCAAGTGTGCTCTGCTATTGAGCCACACTCCAAACCCAACATCGAGTAATTGGAAAGAGGAAAACCAGACCTACAGTTGAGTGAGAGCACTGCAACACAGCCACGTGGGTCTCTTTGCTGTTCATCTTTTGACTTGAAACCTTTGGTTGAACAAGGAGGGCTCAGTAGGTCAAGATGTGAGCTTCTATTTATTAATATACAAATACCTCCAATCCTAATGTCAGACTTAGTTACTCATCCTGAAAGTCAAAACCTTTCTTGCCCCCTCCCCTGTACAAGCAGGAAAACTGAATCCCAGCATCCTTACCCTGCCCATTCAAGTAGAGCCACTGATCCATTCCCTCAAGCTTTGCCTTTCCTCTATCTACGCCCTGGACCTCAGCATCAGTGTTTGAGCAATGCAACTGGAAACCTCTCATCTCAGCAAAGCTCCAACTTGGTCCACTGAATCCTCTTAGCATACTTGTACTGAATATATGATGAGTTTATTAGGATTTGATATGCCATGTCATTGAAGCGTTCTCCAGCCACTAAATTTAGTACTCCCCATGTGAGTGATAACATCTTAGCCACCAGCCAGGAATTGTGCCATCTTGTTATTCTTTATAAGTCTCTGGGACATGGTGAATGTTTGACAGTTACCTGGGGCTGGCAGGATGATACCCATATTGTGTAGGGGGGCAGTGTATGGTGGGGGGGGAGCACAGGATTTGGAATCTGATTTATTCCACATCTTAGACCTTTACTGACACCCACTGTGTACCAGGTGCTATATTACATGTTAGGAATGGAGAGGTCAACGAAAAACAGCCTCTCTATGTAATGGGTGCTCACAGTAAGATCGGAATGAGGACAGGATGGGACAATCTGTAAATATATATTGCTGATATAATATGGTACATGTTCTTAGATCCTTGAGCTCAATGAGTCTCTGAAAAAAAAATGAAGGCAGCTCCTTTCCTGTCTAGTACATCATGGGTGGATAGATGGATACTGTTGAGACCACGTTCTATGAGATAGGATGGGAAAGATGAACACACAGGACTGATGTGCTTTAGCAAGAGCAAGAGACTGACAGAATGCTCCCCAAATGAATTGATGTCCGAGTTCCATGTTGAAGGACAGAATGGACAGAATAAGACAAGGCTCTGAAGCATGAAATAGCAAGATAGCCACAGGAAACTTCCTCTGCTCCAAGCTCCCTCCCCAGCGGCATTGACAGGCAACTCCCTCATACTCTGGATTCTGTAACTACAGCATACTCCAAAGAGCCAGTGAACTTGCTCAAAAGAAGGTGATGTTGTAAATTCAAAGCATGGTACAAGCTTAATATATACCATGGTTATACTAGAACAGTTTTTTGGTGAACTTGAAGACATCTTTAAAGAATTTGAGCCTGTTTTCTAGAAGACTATTGGTCTCTGTTTGAGGAAAAGTTAAGGGAGAAGGCATTGGAAATACAGAGGAAACATGTCAAGTACAATGACATCATTTAGAAGCTGGCCAATAAGAAGACCATGATGATGTTGGTGTTTGTTCTCCCCAAATAACCTGAGGATTTGAGTGAATACATGAAGTCAACAGCAAGAACCCGATCCAAGCAGCCACCAGCAAGGTCAGACCTGTTGACTATTTGTTCGCTGTTCTATCCAACACAGCCTTGTCTCTTGTCACTTGTCTCGGCAGATGGCAAACTGAATGGTTCCACGCAGGAGACCGAGATCCGAGTATGGGAAACAGACACAGATTTTCCTCAGTCACTGAGCAATCAACCTACCCACTCCTCACTCTGTAAAAGCCCCAGTGTTTAGGCAGTGCATGGCAAATTTCAGGGTCTACAAGAATCTTGCAGGGAAGCTGTCACGACCATCTTTCTGCTGACCACCACCATCACACTATTTTACCAGGATTATTGAAAGCTCGCCATGTGTTGAGATCCATCCTAAGAGCTTCAAATTTGTGTGCAGCTAATAAGCACAACCACTCTATGAGGTACTTAGCATCACTAGGACATTGTACAGGTAAGGAAACTGAGGCTTGGAAGGTTCTAGAACTTGCCCCAGGTCATGCATCTCTTTGCTGGTAGAGCTGAGTCAAGATCTAGATAACTGGACTTCCAGCTCTCCATACCAGGCTTATACTTCATTTCCACCAGAGGAAAGGACTAGGTGGCTCTCATCTCACCCACATCATTCACTTTCCATTGGGAGGCTGGGGGAGAGGGGAAACTACGGATTCAGCAAGTGGTAGAAAAATAAAGGCAGACCAAGAGAAAGCACTTCTCTCCTTTTTGAATCCAGAAGGTTCTTTTGAACCCATCTCTGAAAGAAAAGCAGAGGAACTTAACCAAAAGAGTGTCTACCTCTCTTTTAATAGCTAGCTCACATTCTCATTTAAGATCAGAGGAGAGTTAAACACACGAGGTCTGAATATGAAAGACAGTTACAGTGTTGCCACTGGTTGCTGTGATTAGCTATTTAACTGTAGATATGGGTGCTTGACTTTAGTGTCCTCATCTGTGAAATGGGCTTGAGAAATAGCTATGGAGCCAAGCAAAGATGCCTGAGGGATAAGAGTGTAAGTACCTGTGCTGTGGCATTCTGCTTCACAGTAAATGGCAAACAGAAAGTAGCCATTATGGTCACTCAGAGTTGTGCTTAGCACATAGTCATGAATCATGGCTACTCCTAAGCAGTAACATTCTTACTGGGCTGTGAGAGTGTTCCAGGCTATGTGAACAGATCACAAGTGCAGGACCCATGAAGAACAATAAACCACTAGAAGGTTTCTAGAAGATGACCTTACATGCAAACTAAATGGTCAAGACATGAGAACAGGGCTTAAAAAATATGGCAATGTGTTCTTGAGTTGGAGGAATGGTCTAATGCAGGGATGGCAGATGTCGCTGATGGACCAAATGGTAAATAGTTTATACTTCAGTGGGACATACGGTTTGCCCAGTTACTCATCTCTGCAGCCTCGATGATGCTTTAAGCAATGGGTGGGAGCTGATAAAATTTTATTCAGGAGAATAACAGGCCTCCAGTCTGACAGAAGCTCTTCAACTTAATACTAAGACCTGGGAATAATTTACATATAATATTACATACACACATATAATATACACATCATACACATACTACTCACATATATGTATGTGCATGTTGTATGATAAAGACTTTTTCTGGGGAGATGGTACATGTCTACTCACCATAGATAGGGAGCTGATAACAGACCAAAGTACAAAACCCACCTAAGTCCAACTTGGAGAGCTAAACAATTTTATTGGGGTCACTTATAGAAGCAGAAATGACTCAAAGACAGCTGTGTCACCAGAGTCCTCCCCAATATGGATGACAGTGCATAAAAGCTGGAAACCTAGCGCACTCTGCACAGCCTGCAGGCAGCTCACAAGCTGGAGAGGGTCCCTGACAGGTGACTCTGTTGGTCTAAAACCTCTTCCAGGAAGCTCCTCTGGTCTCTGCTTCTTTTAGGCAGTGGATCTGGTCTCAGAGTCTTCTTCACAGCTCAGTTTGTCTGAGAGTGACTCTTGGAAGATTTATTGTTTACTTTTGGGAGGGAGGGGGCCTAGTGAATCTGGTCAGTTTCAGGAACTTCCTGGAGCTATTTTGAGTTGTTTATATTCTACAGGATGGAATGTTTCAATCTCTAGGAAACTGCTGCACAAGTGTTTATTATATAAAACATGTCCATTCAAAATCATTTCTAATGCCACGCTGATCCTATTTTACCGTTTTCCTGACTGAAAGGTGATAGAAAGAAGTTATAAGCAGGAAGCTAGAGATCCCGTATCATTTTTAATCATAATTTAGGAGTGTGAAGTAAGCACAGCAGTGATCACGTGTGTTGGTATGATCTCATACGTTACTGTGAAAAAAAAGTAAGAAGAATTGTCCTGATGAGACTGTCTCCTATGTGATACCCTATGTGATCTTTGGTAAATCATGATTTCTAAACCCCAGTTTCTTCTTGAGAAGTTGGAAATGGAACTAGACTAAATGGAAAATCTACCTTACACACACATATGATTCTAAAACACCAGACAGAAGGATGCCAACTCGTGGACACTCCCTGTTTCACACATGATTTCCTATAGATGGAATTCCTATTTCCAATATGTTGGCCTGCAAGCTCCCGGAATCTGCCCTGTCTCTGTCCCCCTAGCGCTGGGTAACAGGCATGTGTCTCCATGCCTGGCTTTGTATGTGGGTTCTGGGGACTCTAACTCAGGTCCTCATTCATGGATAGCAGGCACCTTTAGTCACTGAGCCCTCTCTCCAACCCCTGACCTTAGAACACCTTCAGTGGTACTGGGGGCTGAATGGAGTCAACTGGAACTGTCACAACTTTAATTAGATTTAAAAATGACTTTAATGTGTGATTTATCCAGGGGGTTTACAATAATCATATACTCACAGGGATGCCAGTCCAATCTTAAAGGTCCTCATAGTAGAGTAGCGACTATGTAGAACAAGGTACAAGAGGACCTTTCAGTCATCCAACAGAGCTTCATTTCATGATACAATTTGTTATTTTCATGTCATAATTTGAAATTTAATTTATTAAAATCTTGTGGAACTTCCATCAGGAGATTAAGGAAAACAAATTATTATCATCTCCTAGGAGACTTTGCCTGCTGATGAATTTTACTTATGCTTTTTAAAGAAAACATCCACTGAAAAAACAAGGTAAGTGGTCTGAACTACCAAAATAGTCTCAGAGAATAATAGTTGAGCAGGGACAACTGGTACCATTCTTACTTATGAATCAAACAACCTCACCCAGCTGAGTGTGGGAACTCAGCACCCTTCACGCCAATGAATTTAGTTCCAAAATGTTTCAAGTTAACGGGCTGCAGAGGCAACTGAGTGCCTAAGAACGCACACGCTCTATTTGAGAGGTTCAGAGGTTGGAGTCAGGGACAAAGGAAGAAGGGCAAGCAGCCCTGTGCCTGTGGCCATCACTTGGCCAGACACGGCTCCCCGTGGCATAAGCTGCCTCTACTTACCTTCAAGCTGCCCTGCCGCCCCTTGCCAATTCAATTACGAGCACTTCTCAGTGGGTCGGAGAAGAATGCAGACATGGGACACAAATATACGGCGTTCCTGTGCGTGAGTTCGTGTGCAACAGTGCAATCCCACCCCCAACTTGTTTCACTTGTGACCTAATCATCTCTCAAACCAGCCCCCCTGGAGATGTGAATTTATTAGGATGAAGAATTCTTAAACTATTACTCCTGGGCCTGGGACACACGCTTTGCATCAAGCCTGGGCATGCCAGATTTCTCGTCCAACCCATTTTCACAACCTCACACCTCTCAATCCTTCTCTCCCACCCCCCAGGAAAGAACACATTCACTGTAGCTAGTAAGAAGAGAGACCTTTCATAATAAAGCCCCTAAAAATGCAAAATGCGAAATTTTTTTCTTTGTCAGAAAACTCTGTAGCAAACTGGAAGGGCCCAGAGGAAGGTCATGCTTGTCCGTTCAGCTTCCATTTGCATACTCAACACTCTACCCACATGAACATAATCCTTCCTCCCTCCATCAGAAGGCAGAGGACACTAGTGGGAATGGGACACACTAGAATGATAGAAGAACTTGCTCTCTAATCCTGGCTTTCCTACTTAGCTGTGTGATCATGAGCAAGCTCCCCAACCACCCCTGCGCCCCCACCCCGCCCCAAGCTGCAATCCATTTGCGGGACTGGGGAGGAACGGGTACCAGGAGTATTAGGGGATTATGAGGGTGACGTCTTCTGCAATAACAGGCAGTTGTGAAAAACAGAAGAAATGGTAATGCCTGGCGCAGTGCTTGGCACAAAAACACTTAGCAGACGGTAGCACTTATTATTATATTATTATTATTATCATTTTATCTATTACTAGTGCTGCTAGTTTGATTGTCTTGTAACACATATTTTTTTTTAAAAAAAAAAAACTGTTTTGTAGCCCGTGTTGTCTATGGGTATGGTGTGTGGATATGACTATAAGGGTGTGTGTTCTCCTGCCTACATGTGCCATTGACAGAAGTAGGCACTTGGTGTCTTCTATCGCATGTTACCTTATTTCCTTGAGATAGAATCTCCCACTAGTCCTGAAGCTTACTATTTTTAGCAGGCCTGGCTGGCCAGCAAGCTCCCAGAATCCACCTGTCTCCGTTCCCATAGTGCTGGGTAACAGGCATGTGTAGACATGCCTTGCTTTTTATGTGGGTCCTGGGGATTCAAACTCAAGTCCTCATTCTTAGACAGCAAGAACTCTTGGTCACTGAGCCATCTCCCCAGCCCCTTGACTTAAAACATCTTAAAACTAATT